>NW_026047399.1:445000-452500 GCF_023864345.2 Schistocerca serialis cubense
TTCCACCTTAAAATGTACGCCACCTTTTCCAATAACCAGGCCCATTTCACCTTCTCCCGCCTTGACACCCTCGTCTAAGTCCTTCCAATGGCGCGACAGCATCGTATCCTTTTCAACAATATCCGCTCCCTTCCCGCCAACAAGAACCTCTTCCTGCACACCCTTGCTACCCACCGTGTGGATGCCTTCCTCCTTAATGAAACCTTCCTCCAACCCCACCACTCCATCCACACCTCCCCCTATCTCCTCCACCGCTCCGATAATCCCCTCCCAGTTGCGCGTGGCGGAGTTGCCATTGGCCACCACCGCCAGATCCCCGTTCGGCTCCAGCCTCTCCTTCCCAACCCCACCGAACACCTGATCCTTAGTCTCTTCTTCCCTGGCCTTACCATTACCTGTGCCACCATCTATGTCCGCCCCAACGCCCCTCTTCCTTTCGACTTCCTCTCCCACATCGACCGTACCTTCTCCTCCTATGTGATCGCCGCCGACCTCAACATCCATAGTCGCTCCGCTGCCCAGTTACGGCGGTGGCATCGGTTCCTCTCCTCCCTTCAAGGCGACCTCATCCCCATCCCCCAGCACACCCGTCCCGAATCCAACTCCACTCCCGATGTTATCCTCTCCTCCCCCAACCTCCTTGGTCGCATTACGGTGGATGTCCTGGAGCCTATTGGTAGCGACCATCTCCCTGTCCTCCTCACCGTGTCAGACGGCCGTCGCCCCCGCCCCGACCCTCGTCATGACCCTCCCCCTAAGTACATCCATGACTATTCCCGTGCCAACTGGAATGCCTACCGGGATACCCTCTCCACTCAGGTCGATAGCCACCCTCTCGCCTACCGCCGTCCCGATGATGTCACCCATGCCGCCTCCTTTCTCCAGCAGACCTTGTCTGAGGCCGTGGAGGCCCACGTCCCTACTGTTGCCGTCCACCCCCACCGTCCTACCTTACCACCACAGGCCGTCCTCCTCCTCCGTGAATCCCGTCGTCTCTACCGTGCCTTCCTCCGCACGCGTGACCCGGACACCCTACGACGCCACCGGCAACTACAGCGACACATTCGAAATTTGCTCGCGGCCAAGAAACGCCGGGACTGGCGACAGACATGCACCCGTTTAAATGCTACCCTCCCTATAAACTCGTCCAAGTTCTGGACCGCCTTCCGTCGCCTTACCGGAACTAAACCCTCCCCCTACTATCCTCTTCTCCACGATGATCACCCCTTCCCTGACGCCCTTAGTAAGGCCAATCACTTTGCCTCCTACCTGTCCGATGTGTTTTCCATCCCTGATGATCCCCAGTTCGATTACTCCCTCTTCCCAGATATCCGCGATCGAACTGACACCTCTGTCCCTCCCCTCGCTCCTGGTTTCCAGTACTTGGACAACATTCCACACACGGACCTTAATGCCCCCATCACCACACAGGATCTCATCGATACACTCCGCACCAAACGCAACACCGCTCCTGGTCACGATCGTGTTACCTACCGTCACCTTCGTGAAGCTCCTGTCTCTTTTCTCTCCACCCTGGCCAGGCTCTACAATGTAGTCCTGTCCACCGGTTACTACCCCGACCTGTGGAAAACCTCCCGTATCCTCATGTTCCTCAAACCTGGCAAACCGCCGTCCGCCGTCTCCTCCTACCGTCCCATCAGCCTTACCTCGGTCTTCAGCAAGGTCCTGGAATCTATCCTCACCCGCCGCATCCACCAGCATCTCCGCCAGCACCGCCTCCTCCCCGTTACCCAGTGTGGCTTTCGGCCGTCCTTCTCTTCCGACGATCTTCTCCTTCACCTCACTCATCTCCTTTCCGAACAGCTCAATTCCCGTCGCTCCGCAATCTTCCTCTCTCTTGACCTCGAACGCGCATATGACCGCGTATGGCATTCCGGTCTCCTCTTCAAGCTCCAAACCTTCGCCCTTCCCGTTAACTACGTTCGTCTGATCGGTTCCTTTCTCTCCCGCCGTCCTTCCTATGTCACCATCCATAACACCGATTCCTACACCTTTTTCCCCTCCGCCGGTGTGCCCCAAGGCTCCGTCCTATCCCCCCTTCTGTACTTGTTGTACACGGCGGACATGCCGCCGCCGTCACCCCCTGTCCACCTTCTCCAGTTTGCCGATGACACCGCCTTCCTTGCCCTTGCCCCCACCCTGCGACGCTCCCAACGCCTTCTCCAATCCCATCTTGACCGGTTCACCGCTTGGTGCAACCAGTGGTTGCTCAAGGTCAATCCTTCCAAAACCCAGGCGATCATTGTAGGCAACACCACTCCCTCCTTCCGCCTCCTTGATTTCTATCTCACCGTTTATGGCCGTCCCATCGCTCTCACCCCCACCCTTAAGTACCTTGGCGTCACCCTCGACCGTCGCCTCTCCTGGACTCCCCATCTCCAGACAATCCAAGCCAAGGCACGTTCCCGACTCCGTCTCCTCAAGCTCCTTTCCGGCCGAACGTGGGGTTTGGACCCCTCCACCATCCTCCACACCTATAAGTCCCTCATCCGCCCTATCCTCTGTTACGCCCATCCAGCCTGGATCTCCGCCCCCCCTTCCTTTTATAAATCCCTCCAAATCCTTGAACGCCATGCTCTCCGCCTTGCCTATCGCATCCGTCTCCCTTCCCCCACGCGGATCCTGTATGACCTTATCCCCTTCCCCCACCTCCTCCTCTTCCTCGAAAGGATACGAATCCTATACACCTCCCGTAAACTCGATCCTCCTCACCCGCTCGTCTCCCCGATCCTCTCCCACCCCCGCCCGCTGCCGCGCCTGTACTCCCATGTCCCACCCGGTCTCCATCTCTCCACCCTCCTTACCCTCTCCCAAGGTGGTTTCCGCCAGCTCCCTCTCCCTGATGATGTCCTCGTCCCCTCCATCTACCCCTCCTATCAACTTTGACCCTGCCCCCCCTCCCTCCTGGTGTCCTTTCCCTGCGGCACCCTCCCTCCTTTCTCTTCCCTTCCCTTCTCTCTCCTTTTCCCCCATCCCCTCCCTCCACCCCTCTTCTTCCGGGCTTCCCCTCCCCCTTCCTCCCTCCCCCCTCTTTCCCCTGCCCGTGGCGTCCCTGCTCTCCCCTCTCGCTTTCCCTCTCCCCCTCCTCCTCCTCCTCCTCCTCCTCCTCCTCCTCCTCCTCCTCCTCCTCCTCTCTTGGCAGGTCCCCGGACTCGCACACGCATCGTGAACTTTCGCGCGCCGGAGATCATCGCCCTCGGATTAGTGTCTGTGCCGTCGTGTCTGTGCCTCAGTGTTTTTCGCCGTCCACGCTCCTTCGTTCACGTGTGTCATCTACCTCGTCAGTGCTTGTGCCCAGTGCCGACGGTTTTTCTTGTTTGTTTCGTCACGTGTGAACGGCTTCATGTTTTTTAACTATTGTATCTCCTGTTTTTTAACCGCCATTCTGTTACTTGTCTGTCTCCCTTTCTTTTTTCTTGTACTGCTTATGGCTGAAGAGCGGAGTACACTGTTCCGCTGCCAGCCCACCTTGTATGGGGTGTCCAAATTACAATAAAGAAAAAAAAAAAAAAAAAAAAGAGCTACGTCCAATATGCGACATTCCCGCTGTCCGTATACATGAGCTGCGAGCTGTACCAGTTACGAGCTAGAGACGCGATCGCGTTGCTCTCTGTACGAATGCCGATGCTGAGCGGTCAGCTAGGAGGCGCTCCATCCATGTCGGTACCGGTGAGCGTTGCACTCGCAGTCGCAAAAACGTACGGCAAGTATATTACTCGGAAGAGTCAATGACAGTCCACGCCCCCCTGCGTGGGAAGAGTCTTTCTAGGCCATGACCCACCGGAAGGGCGCAGCGTCCCCCACCCCAGACATGTGACGTCACACCATCGGTATTGACGACGAGACTGATTCCTTATAATCATTTGCCATACACCGGTGGAAGCTGCCGAGACGAGTAACTACATAGCGGGCTCGCCGTGTCACTAATGTACAGAGATACAACAGTTTCGACTGGAACCGGATTAAACGTATACACGGCGCTGATTAGTAATAGATAGAGCCATCAGAATACAGATAATGTATACAACTGTCCGTATACATGCTTAAAGACTCTGCTCACAATCACAACCACACGTCAGCCACACACCCTTTTCACACACTACTCTCTGCCTGTAACACGCACACAGACAATATGTAAGCACCAGCATGGAACAACACCCAGTGCATCCCCTCCGCCACATTAGACAATCCACACTGTCATAACCAGACTGGGAGGTCCACTCAGAAAACAGAATATCCCACCCACCCGACAACCACCATTGCTCAGCCAAGCCACCAACACCCACACATGTCCTACACAGGGGTGCACCCAACATCACAATACTGCCTCCTCTCACAGCACACAAACAATGGCAGGAATGAAAGACACAGGTCTGCCACAAGCATGGAATGAGAGCGCCGCCTGTCATGAGCCAAAGGTGCATCCTGACGTGGCAAATCAGATGATGCCGCAGGCATCCACTTACTATAATCACAATCAACAAACCGGCCGCCCCGCCCCCCCATTAAACCTTTCCTTACAACAATGTGTACCTTAACCTAACCTATATCGTACCGTAACCTAACCTATATCGTACCGTAACCTAACCTACGTCGTACCTTAACCTAACCTACGTCGTACCTTAACCTAACCTACGTCGTACCTTAACCTAACCTACGTCGTACCTTAACCTAACCTACGTCGTACCTTAACCTAACCTACATCGTACCTTAACCTAACCTACGTCGTACCTTAACCTAACCTACGTCGTACCTTAACCTAACCTACGTCGTACCTTAACCTAACCTACGTCGTACCTTAACCTAACCTACGTCGTACCTTAACCTAACCTACGTCGTACCTTAACCTAACCTACGTCGTACCTTAACCTAACCTACGTCGTACCTTAACCTAACCTACGTCGTACCTTAACCTAACCTACGTCGTACCTTAGCCTAACCTACGTCGTACCTTAGCCTAACCTACGTCGTACCTTAACCTAACCTACGGCGTACCTTAACCTAACCTACGTCGTACCTTAACCTAACCTACGTCGTACCTTAACCTAACCTACGTCGTACCTTAACCTAACCTACGTCGTACCTTAACCTAACCTATGTCGTACCTTAACCTAACCTATGTCGTACCTTAACCTAACCTATGTCGTACCTTAACCTAACCTATGTCGTACCTTAACCTAACCTATGTCGTACCTTAACCTAACCTATGTCGTACCTTAACCTAACCTGTGTCGTACCTTAACCTAACCTGTGTCGTACCTTAACGTAACCTGTGTCGTACCTTAACCTAACCTGTGTCGTACCTTAACCTAACCTGTGTCGTACCTTAACCTAACCTGTATTGCGCCTTAACCTAACCTGTATTGCGCCTTAACCTAACCTGTATTGCGCCTTAACCTAACCTGTATTGCGCCTTAACCTAACCTGTATTGCGCCTTAACCTAACCTGTATTGCGCCTTAACCTAACCTGTATTGCGCCTTAACCTAACCTGTATTGCGCCTTAACCTAACCTGTATTGCGCCTTAACGTAACCTGTATTGCGCCTTAACGTAACCTATATTGCGCCTTAACGTAACCTATATTGCGCCTTAACCTAACCTATATTGCGCCTTAACCTAACCTATATTGCGCCTTAACGTAACCTATATTGCGCCTTAACGTAACCTATATTGCGCCTTAACGTAACCTATATTGCGCCTTAACGTAACCTATATTGCGCCTTAACGTAACCTATATTGCGCCTTAACGTAACCTATATTGCGCCTTAACGTAACCTATATTGCGCCTTAACGTAACCTATATTGCGCCTTAACATAACCTATATTGCGCCTTAACCTAACCCACATTGCGCCTTAACGTAACCTATATTGCGCCTTAACGTAACCTATATTGCGCCTTAACGTAACCCACATTGCCCCTTAACGTAACCCACATTGCGCCGTAACGTAACCCAACACACGTTGGGCCTTAACCCAACACACGTTGGGCCTTAACCCAACACACGTTGGGCCTTAACCCAACACACGTTGGGCCTTAACCCAACACACGTTGGGCCTTAACCCAACACACGTTGGGCCTTAACCCAACACACGTTGGGCCTTAACCCAACACACGTTGGGCCTTAACCCAACACACGTTGGGCCTTAACCCAACACACGTTGGGCCTTAACCCAACACACGTTGGGCCTTAACCCAACACACGTTGGGCCTTAACCCAACACACGTTGGGCCTTAACCTGCTCTGTAATTGTCATACGACGCGTTAAATTAGTGTAGTGTTGCCTAACTGCAACCCCCGCAATATAGTTTGCTACTCGCACTGCCCGGTCCCCAGTGTATCGCTTCATGTTAAACACCTTGCAGCTATACACTGTAATGTGGATGGCAGCAGGACGTACATGCTCAATGCCCTTTGCAGTTGTTCATTGGCATTTGCAGTTGTTCATTGGCATTTGCAGTTGTTCATTGGCATTCGCATGGCGAAGCACTTAGCCTACGCTGTGGTACGGCCTGTGTCAACTGTCCGCTGATGTTGTACGTCCAAATCACACACTGTACTGCACATTGGTCCTCATGTACTGAATGATACATCGTGGTACATGTGACCGTACAACGACTGCGCCAACAACGGCGAACCATGCGGTCCAAATGTTGTGCACTCAGCTACGTGTCGTCTCCCTATAAGAGCTGGATTGCAGTGTGGTATGCCCTGGATGGCGATCAGCATGAGCCGTCTGTTGATGTAGTGGCGCGTGTTGTCAGACGTAGTCGTCTCCTCTCACACACCGTGATAGCATGGTGCACTGCGTTCCACATCTGCGACATGCGACAGAGGCCGGTTGACAGTCGTTCGCGCAATGGACATCGCATACGTACGGGGGCCACCTTCCACGTGTTCGCGAAGCGTGCACATGTTGTTGCGTGTATGTGGGCAGACATAGTGTGTCGTGACACCTGACACAGGCATGCAACAATCGTTGAATTTGCAAATGGCGATGGACGCCTACGTTTGCTGGTGACGTTACGCAAATGAACAACTGGTAAACCGTTGTGGTGCGGTTGTTCTCGCTAGAGGTGAATCAGTGATGGCGACGATCGGTTGAGCTACCAACCGGTTGTTCCAGCGATACCCACCATGCCCACGAACGTGAATGTCATCTGGGTGTGAAGCGATACGCGGCGGTGGCTGGGTGGGACCGTCCCCGGCCGGTGAGGGGGGGCCTCCCGGCGTGCTGGCCGCGCGGTGCGTGGGCGCACGCGCTACAGCCGGCTGGTGGGGGCGGCCAGTGGCAGGCGCGCCGGCCGACGGAGGCGGCAGGCGGCGCAGCTGCGCGCCGGCGCACCCTGCACGCGGCGCCGTGCGGCCAAAGTAGGTCCTCGCGGGCCCGGTGCGAAGCGCGGTGGACATCTGCAGTGTGCTGGTCCGATTGAGGACTGTGTGCGCTGAGGATGCGCCGCCGCCCGGCGCTCGGCGCCG
>NW_026047399.1:457500-460000 GCF_023864345.2 Schistocerca serialis cubense
AGCCCTAGGAGAAATCCGATGTTGATGGGGGCCGTCATAGCATGATGCACTTTGTGCTGGCCCCCGTTGGGCGAAAGGGAATCCGGTTCCTATTCCGGAACCCGGCAGCGGAACCGATACAAGTCGGGCCCCTCTTTTAGAGATGCTCGTCGGGGTAACCCAAAAGGACCCGGAGACGCCGTCGGGAGATCGGGGAAGAGTTTTCTTTTCTGCATGAGCGTTCGAGTTCCCTGGAATCCTCTAGCAGGGAGATAGGGTTTGGAACGCGAAGAGCACCGCAGTTGCGGCGGTGTCCCGATCTTCCCCTCGGACCTTGAAAATCCGGGAGAGGGCCACGTGGAGGTGTCGCGCCGGTTCGTACCCATATCCGCAGCAGGTCTCCAAGGTGAAGAGCCTCTAGTCGATAGAATAATGTAGGTAAGGGAAGTCGGCAAATTGGATCCGTAACTTCGGGATAAGGATTGGCTCTGAGGATCGGGGCGTGTCGGGCTTGGTCGGGAAGTGGGTCAGCGCTAACGTGCCGGGCCTGGGCGAGGTGAGTGCCGTAGGGGTGCCGGTAAGTGCGGGCGTTTAGCGCGGGCGTGGTCTGCTCTCGCCGTTGGTTGGCCTCGTGCTGGCCGGCGGTGCAGGATGCGCGCGCCTGCGCGGCGTTCGCGCCCCGGTGCTTCAACCTGCGTGCAGGATCCGAGCTCGGTCCCGTGCCTTGGCCTCCCACGGATCTTCCTTGCTGCGAGGCCGCGTCCGCCTTAGCGTGCTCCTCCGGGGGCGCGCGGGTGCGCGGATTCTCTTCGGCCGCCATTCAACGATCAACTCAGAACTGGCACGGACTGGGGGAATCCGACTGTCTAATTAAAACAAAGCATTGCGATGGCCCTAGCGGGTGTTGACGCAATGTGATTTCTGCCCAGTGCTCTGAATGTCAACGTGAAGAAATTCAAGCAAGCGCGGGTAAACGGCGGGAGTAACTATGACTCTCTTAAGGTGGCCAAGTGGCGGCGGTGTGGCTGCATCCGGACTTGGCTTTTCGAAGTGCGGTCTTGATGTAGTCGTGCTGCTGCTGCGAGGTGCCTTCCTTGGGTTATAGTTACAGGGAGAGTGATGCGCAATACATGGGCCTAGCCCTCTTAGCCTCTCCTCTCCTGCGGTCTTCTCCCCTTCTCGTGGGCCCGCTGATTTTTGCAGAGTGGAAGACCGCACCAGGGGCTTGGGGGGGTTACCAGCCCCCCCTCGCATTATCCCTTTATAGTTGGGGGCAGCCGACAAGAAACAAGAGATGGTGGCCCTTCCGCTGAAGGTGCCACCCCAGCTACCCCAGCACCTATCCGGCCAACCGGCCGTAACGAAAATGCGATAGTTTGTGTAGCTCCCTTTGCTTGCAGTGAGTGCCACCGCACTTTTACCACGAAGAACGGTCTCGGGGTCCATCGCCGCCGCCAACACCCTGCGGCCGCCAACGCTGAGATCGTGACGGAGAGGCATCGCGCGAGGTGGACGGAGGAAGAAGTCCTGTCGCTCGCCAAGGCAGAGGCCGAACTGTTCCTGGAGAGGGACGCCCGGTTCTTCTTTGTAAATCAAGAACTTACCAGGATGTTCCCCGACCGAACGCTTGAGGCAATCAAGTGCCGACGGCGGCAAGCTGCCCACAAGCAGCTTGTCCGCCAATTCATGGAGGCACTTGAGATCGGTCGGGGTGAAGAGCCGGCGTCCCGCCGTGGAGCAGCGAGCTCGCTGCCTGACGCGGGCGAGGCCGCTGCGCCGCCCGTCGACGCAGCCGAGGACTTCGCGGCCGACACCACCGGGCCGCCGCCGGAGGGGCCGACTGACGCCGCCATCTGGGAGCATCTGGCGGGGCTACCTGCTTCCGCCCAGCGTTTCTCTGCCCTGGATCGAGTCATTGGTCTGGGGCGGGGAACGCCGCCCGATGTCATCCTGGGCATGCTCCCGGATGCCCTTGCGTCGGTCGGGTCCAGGGGGGAGAGGTCGATCACCAGGACACAGCGGCCGCGCCAACCATCCAAGCGGCCGCCTGCCGCCCCGCCGCTGCAGAAGCGCAAGCGGCGCCGCTGGGAATACGCGCGGACACAGGACGCCTTCCGTAGGTCGCGTGCACGTTGCGTGCGCGGCTTGCTGGACGGCACCCTGCTGCAGCCGCCACCCGACATCCCCGGTCTGCTGGACTTCTGGGCGGACCTCTTCACGAAGAAGCCGATCTCCACCGCCGGCTTCATCCGTGACCGCCTTCTCCCGCACTCGGAGCCTGTCGCTCCTGAGTGCCTATGGGGGCCGGTCACACGTGAGGAGGTCGCTGCTGCCTTGCCGCCCAGGGGATCGGCAGCCGGGCCGGACGGCCTGACTCCAGCGGAGCTGCGGCGCCTGCCGCATGAAGTCCTGGTGAAACTCTTGAACCTCTTCCTCCTGGCCCGCGCCCTCCCCGAGCGTCTGCTTCGCGCCCGGACGTCACTTCTCCCCAAAACGGCTGCACCAACATCCCCCGCTGACT
>NW_026047399.1:465000-470000 GCF_023864345.2 Schistocerca serialis cubense
CCGGTGGAAGCTGCCGAGACGAGTAACTACATAGCGGGCTCGCCGTGTCACTAATGTACAGAGATACAACAGTTTCGACTGGAACCGGATTAAACGTATACACGGCGCTGATTAGTAATAGATAGAGCCATCAGAATACAGATAATGTATACAACTGTCCGTATACATGCTTAAAGACTCTGCTCACAATCACAACCACACGTCAGCCACACACCCTTTTCACGCACTACTCTCTGCCTGTAACACGCACACAGACAATATGTAAGCACCAGCATGGAACAACACCCAGTGCATCCCCTCCGCCACATTAGACAATCCACACTGTCATAACCAGACTGGGAGGTCCACTCAGAAAACAGAATATCCCACCCACCCGACAACCACCATTGCTCAGCCAAGCCACCAACACCCACACATGTCCTACACAGGGGTGCACCCAACATCACAATACTGCCTCCTCTCACAGCACACAAACAATGGCAGGAATGAAAGACACAGGTCTGCCACAAGCATGGAATGAGAGCGCCGCCTGTCATGAGCCAAAGGTGCATCCTGACGTGGCAAATCAGATGATGCTGCAGGCATCCACTTACTATAATCACAATCAACAAACCGGCCGCCCCGCCCCCCCATTAAACCTTTCCTTACAACAATGTGTACCTTAACCTAACCTATATCGTACCGTAACCTAACCTATATCGTACCGTAACCTAACCTACGTCGTACCTTAACCTAACCTACGTCGTACCTTAACCTAACCTACGTCGTACCTTAACCTAACCTACGTCGTACCTTAACCTAACCTACGTCGTACCTTAACCTAACCTACGTCGTACCTTAACCTAACCTACGTCGTACCTTAACCTAACCTACGTCGTACCTTAACCTAACCTACGTCGTACCTTAACCTAACCTACGTCGTACCTTAACCTAACCTACGTCGTACCTTAACCTAACCTACGTCGTACCTTAACCTAACCTACGTCGTACCTTAGCCTAACCTACGTCGTACCTTAGCCTAACCTACGTCGTACCTTAACCTAACCTACGGCGTACCTTAACCTAACCTACGTCGTACCTTAACCTAACCTACGTCGTACCTTAACCTAACCTACGTCGTACCTTAACCTAACCTATGTCGTACCTTAACCTAACCTATGTCGTACCTTAACCTAACCTATGTCGTACCTTAACCTAACCTATGTCGTACCTTAACCTAACCTGTGTCGTACCTTAACCTAACCTGTGTCGTACCTTAACCTAACCTGTGTCGTACCTTAACCTAACCTGTGTCGTACCTTAACCTAACCTGTGTCGTACCTTAACCTAACCTGTGTCGTACCTTAACCTAACCTGTGTCGTGCCTTAACCTAACCTGTATTGCGCCTTAACCTAACCTGTATTGCGCCTTAACCTAACCTGTATTGCGCCTTAACCTAACCTGTATTGCGCCTTAACCTAACCTGTATTGCGCCTTAACCTAACCTGTATTGCGCCTTAACCTAACCTGTATTGCGCCTTAACCTAACCTGTATTGCGCCTTAACCTAACCTGTATTGCGCCTTAACGTAACCTGTATTGCGCCTTAACGTAACCTATATTGCGCGTTAACGTAACCTATATTGCGCCTTAACCTAACCTATATTGCGCCTTAACCTAACCTATATTGCGCCTTAACGTAACCTATATTGCGCCTTAACGTAACCTATATTGCGCCTTAACGTAACCTATATTGCGCCTTAACGTAACCTATATTGCGCCTTAACGTAACCTATATTGCGCCTTAACGTAACCTATATTGCGCCTTAACGTAACCTATATTGCGCCTTAACATAACCTATATTGCGCCTTAACCTAACCCACATTGCGCCTTAACGTAACCTATATTGCGCCTTAACGTAACCTATATTGCGCCTTAACGTAACCCACATTGCCCCTTAACGTAACCCACATTGCGCCGTAACGTAACCCAACACACGTTGGGCTTTAACCCAACACACGTTGGGCCTTAACCCAACACACGTTGGGCCTTAACCCAACACACGTTGGGCCTTAACCCAACACACGTTGGGCCTTAACCCAACACACGTTGGGCCTTAACCCAACACACGTTGGGCCTTAACCCAACACACGTTGGGCCTTAACCCAACACACGTTGGGCCTTAACCCAACACACGTTGGGCCTTAACCCAACACACGTTGGGCCTTAACCCAACACACGTTGGGCCTTAACCTGCTCTGTAATTGTCATACGACGCGTTAAATTAGTGTAGTGTTGCCTAACTGCAACCCCCGCAATATAGTTTGCTACTCGCACTGCCCGGTCCCCAGTGTATCGCTTCATGTTAAACACCTTGCAGCTATACACTGTAATGTGGATGGCAGCAGGACGTACATGCTCAATGCCCTTTGCAGTTGTTCATTGGCATTTGCAGTTGTTCATTGGCATTTGCAGTTGTTCATTGGCATTCGCATGGCGAAGCACTTAGCCTACGCTGTGGTACGGCCTGTGTCAACTGTCCGCTGATGTTGTACGTCCAAATCACACACTGTACTGCACATTGGTCCTCATGTACTGAATGATACATCGTGGTACATGTGACCGTACAACGACTGCGCCAACAACGGCGAACCATGCGGTCCAAATGTTGTGCACTCAGCTACGTGTCGTCTCCCTATAAGAGCTGGATTGCAGTGTGGTATGCCCTGGATGGCGATCAGCATGAGCCGTCTGTTGATGTAGTGGCGCGTGTTGTCAGACGTAGTCGTCTCCTCTCACACACCGTGATAGCATGGTGCACTGCGTTCCACATCTGCGACATGCGACAGAGGCCGGTTGACAGTCGTTCGCGCAATGGACATCGCATACGTACGGGGGCCACCTTCCACGTGTTCGCGAAGCGTGCACATGTTGTTGCGTGTATGTGGGCAGACATAGTGTGTCGTGACACCTGACACAGGCATGCAACAATCGTTGAATTTGCAAATGGCGATGGACGCCTACGTTTGCTGGTGACGTTACGCAAATGAACAACTGGTAAACCGTTGTGGTGCGGTTGTTCTCGCTAGAGGTGAATCAGTGATGGCGACGATCGGTTGAGCTACCAACCGGTTGTTCCAGCGATACCCACCATGCCCACGAACGTGAATGGCATCTGGGTGTGAAGCGATACGCGGCGGTGGCTGGGTGGGACCGTCCCCGGCCGGTGAGGGGGGGCCTCCCGGCGTGCTGGCCGCGCGGTGCGTGGGCGCACGCGCTACAGCCGGCTGGTGGGGGCGGCCAGTGGCAGGCGCGCCGGCCGACGGAGGCGGCAGGCGGCGCAGCTGCGCGCCGGCGCACCCTGCACGCGGCGCCGTGCGGCCAAAGTAGGTCCTCGCGGGCCCGGTGCGAAGCGCGGTGGACATCTGCAGTGTGCTGGTCCGATTGAGGACTGTGTGCGCTGAGGATGCGCCGCCGCCCGGCGCTCGGCGCCGCGACGCCGTCTGCTGCTCGGTCGCCTCTGCGGTTCTCGCAGGTGGTTTGTATCGCAGCTGTGCGGACGTGTTGGCGCGTGCGCTGTGCTGGGAGAGTTCGCTTCGGCACCCAAGTGGGGCTTTTGTCCTTCTGTGGCGCTGGCGTTGGAGCTGCCGGTCACCGTAGGTGGCGCGTGTTGTCTCCCGCCGGCAATGCCACGACAGCACGCTCCCGGGCCTCTGTCGGCAGCGGCAAGCTCAGTTGGGAGCACGGGTGGTCGCACCTAAAGCGTCTACTCGCCAAACTCCGGGCGATTGCGCCTCTCTCGAACCCGACCAAGTACTTAGGACGGCGCTGCGCGCCGCCGGGACCTGAGAGGGTTTCGAGGTGTATGGTGCAGGGGAGCTCAGCCTCCTCCTGTTTGCAGAATAATTGAGCGGACGCTTGCGTGTTCGCGCGGGCCCCCGGGACACACTCCCGGGCGGCCGGCTGCTCAGCTCTAGTTGACGCAGCTCCCTGGTTGATCCTGCCAGTAGTCATATGCTTGTCTCAAAGATTAAGCCATGCATGTCTCAGTACAAGCCGCATTAAGGTGAAACCGCGAATGGCTCATTAAATCAGTTATGGTTCCTTAGATCGTACCCACGTTACTTGGATAACTGTGGTAATTCTAGAGCTAATACATGCAAACAGAGTCCCGACCAGAGATGGAAGGGACGCTTTTATTAGATCAAAACCAATCGGTCGGCTCGTCCGGTCCTTTTGCCTTGGTGACTCTGAATAACTTTGGGCTGATCGCACGGTCCTCGTACCGGCGACGCATCTTTCAAATGTCTGCCTTATCAACTGTCGATGGTAGGTTCTGCGCCTACCATGGTTGTAACGGGTAACGGGGAATCAGGGTTCGATTCCGGAGAGGGAGCCTGAGAAACGGCTACCACATCCAAGGAAGGCAGCAGGCGCGCAAATTACCCACTCCCGGCACGGGGAGGTAGTGACGAAAAATAACGATACGGGACTCATCCGAGGCCCCGTAATCGGAATGAGTACACTTTAAATCCTTTAACGAGTATCTATTGGAGGGCAAGTCTGGTGCCAGCAGCCGCGGTAATTCCAGCTCCAATAGCGTATATTAAAGTTGTTGCGGTTAAAAAGCTCGTAGTTGGATTTGTGTCCCACGCTGTTGGTTCACCGCCCGTCGGTGTTTAACTGGCATGTATCGTGGGACGTCCTGCCGGTGGGGCGAGCTGAAGGCGTGCGACGCGCCTCGTGCGTGCTCGTGCGTCCCGAGGCGGACCCCGTTGCAATCCTACCAGGGTGCTCTTGAGTGAGTGTCTCGGTGGGCCGGCACGTTTACTTTGAACAAATTAGAGTGCTTAAAGCAGGCAAGCCCGCCTGAATACTGTGTGCATGGAATAATGGAATAGGACCTCGGTTCTATTTTGTTGGTTTTCGGAACCCGAGGTAATGATTAATAGGGACAGGCGGGGGCATTCGTATTGCGACGTTAGAGGTGAAATTCTTGGATCGTCGCAAGACGAACAGA
>NW_026047399.1:480000-482500 GCF_023864345.2 Schistocerca serialis cubense
GTACCTTAACCTAACCTGTGTCGTACCTTAACCTAACCTGTGTCGTACCTTAACCTAACCTGTGTCGTACCTTAACCTAACCTGTATTGCGCCTTAACCTAACCTGTATTGCGCCTTAACCTAACCTGTATTGCGCCTTAACCTAACCTGTATTGCGCCTTAACCTAACCTGTATTGCGCCTTAACCTAACCTGTATTGCGCCTTAACCTAACCTGTATTGCGCCTTAACCTAACCTGTATTGCGCCTTAACCTAACCTGTATTGCGCCTTAACCTAACCTGTATTGCGCCTTAACGTAACCTGTATTGCGCCTTAACGTAACCTATATTGCGCCTTAACGTAACCTATATTGCGCCTTAACCTAACCTATATTGCGCCTTAACCTAACCTATATTGCGCCTTAACGTAACCTATATTGCGCCTTAACGTAACCTATATTGCGCCTTAACGTAACCTATATTGCGCCTTAACGTAACCTATATTGCGCCTTAACGTAACCTATATTGCGCCTTAACGTAACCTATATTGCGCCTTAACGTAACCTATATTGCGCCTTAACATAACCTATATTGCGCCTTAACCTAACCCACATTGCGCCTTAACGTAACCTATATTGCGCCTTAACGTAACCTATATTGCGCCTTAACGTAACCCACATTGCCCCTTAACGTAACCCACATTGCGCCGTAACGTAACCCAACACACGTTGGGCCTTAACCCAACACACGTTGGGCCTTAACCCAACACACGTTGGGCCTTAACCCAACACACGTTGGGCCTTAACCCAACACACGTTGGGCCTTAACCCAACACACGTTGGGCCTTAACCCAACACACGTTGGGCCTTAACCCAACACACGTTGGGCCTTAACCCAACACACGTTGGGCCTTAACCCAACACACGTTGGGCCTTAACCTGCTCTGTAATTGTCATACGACGCGTTAAATTAGTGTAGTGTTGCCTAACTGCAACCCCCGCAATATAGTTTGCTACTCGCACTGCCCGGTCCCCAGTGTATCGCTTCATGTTAAACACCTTGCAGCTATACACTGTAATGTGGATGGCAGCAGGACGTACATGCTCAATGCCCTTTGCAGTTGTTCATTGGCATTTGCAGTTGTTCATTGGCATTTGCAGTTGTTCATTGGCATTCGCATGGCGAAGCACTTAGCCTACGCTGTGGTACGGCCTGTGTCAACTGTCCGCTGATGTTGTACGTCCAAATCACACACTGTACTGCACATTGGTCCTCATGTACTGAATGATACATCGTGGTACATGTGACCGTACAACGACTGCGCCAACAACGGCGAACCATGCGGTCCAAATGTTGTGCACTCAGCTACGTGTCGTCTCCCTATAAGAGCTGGATTGCAGTGTGGTATGCCCTGGATGGCGATCAGCATGAGCCGTCTGTTGATGTAGTGGCGCGTGTTGTCAGACGTAGTCGTCTCCTCTCACACACCGTGATAGCATGGTGCACTGCGTTCCACATCTGCGACATGCGACAGAGGCCGGTTGACAGTCGTTCGCGCAATGGACATCGCATACGTACGGGGGCCACCTTCCACGTGTTCGCGAAGCGTGCACATGTTGTTGCGTGTATGTGGGCAGACATAGTGTGTCGTGACACCTGACACAGGCATGCAACAATCGTTGAATTTGCAAATGGCGATGGACGCCTACGTTTGCTGGTGACGTTACGCAAATGAACAACTGGTAAACCGTTGTGGTGCGGTTGTTCTCGATAGAGGTGAATCAGTGATGGCGACGATCGGTTGAGCTACCAACCGGTTGTTCCAGCGATACCCACCATGCCCACGAACGTGAATGGCATCTGGGTGTGAAGCGATACGCGGCGGTGGCTGGGTGGGACCGTCCCCGGCCGGTGAGGGGGGGCCTCCCGGCGTGCTGGCCGCGCGGTGCGTGGGCGCACGCGCTACAGCCGGCTGGTGGGGGCGGCCAGTGGCAGGCGCGCCGGCCGACGGAGGCGGCAGGCGGCGCAGCTGCGCGCCGGCGCACCCTGCACGCGGCGCCGTGCGGCCAAAGTAGGTCCTCGCGGGCCCGGTGCGAAGCGCGGTGGACATCTGCAGTGTGCTGGTCCGATTGAGGACTGTGTGCGCTGAGGATGCGCCGCCGCCCGGCGCTCGGCGCCGCGACGCCGTCTGCTGCTCGGTCGCCTCTGCGGTTCTCGCAGGTGGTTTGTATCGCAGCTGTGCGGACGTGTTGGCGCGTGCGCTGTGCTGGAAGAGTTCGCTTCGGCACCCAAGTGGGGCTTTTGTCCTTCTGTGGCGCTGGCGTTGGAGCTGCCGGTCACCGTAGGTGGCGCGTGTTGTCTCCCGCCGGCAATGCCACGACAGCACGCTCCCGGGCCTCTGTCGGCAGCGGCAAGCTCAGTTGGGAGCACGGGTGGTCGCACCTAAAGCGTCTACTCGCCAAACTCCGGGCGATTGCGCCTCTCTCGAACCCGACCAAGTACTTAGGACGGCGCTGCGCGC
>NW_026047399.1:487500-492500 GCF_023864345.2 Schistocerca serialis cubense
GTGTCGCGCCGGTTCGTACCCATATCCGCAGCAGGTCTCCAAGGTGAAGAGCCTCTAGTCGATAGAATAATGTAGGTAAGGGAAGTCGGCAAATTGGATCCGTAACTTCGGGATAAGGATTGGCTCTGAGGATCGGGGCGTGTCGGGCTTGGTCGGGAAGTGGGTCAGCGCTAACGTGCCGGGCCTGGGCGAGGTGAGTGCCGTAGGGGTGCCGGTAAGTGCGGGCGTTTAGCGCGGGCGTGGTCTGCTCTCGCCGTTGGTTGGCCTCGTGCTGGCCGGCGGTGCAGGATGCGCGCGCCTGCGCGGCGTTCGCGCCCCGGTGCTTCAACCTGCGTGCAGGATCCGAGCTCGGTCCCGTGCCTTGGCCTCCCACGGATCTTCCTTGCTGCGAGGCCGCGTCCGCCTTAGCGTGCTCCTCCGGGGGCGCGCGGGTGCGCGGATTCTCTTCGGCCGCCATTCAACGATCAACTCAGAACTGGCACGGACTGGGGGAATCCGACTGTCTAATTAAAACAAAGCATTGCGATGGCCCTAGCGGGTGTTGACGCAATGTGATTTCTGCCCAGTGCTCTGAATGTCAACGTGAAGAAATTCAAGCAAGCGCGGGTAAACGGCGGGAGTAACTATGACCGCGACGTTGAACTGGAGGGGTGTATGGTCTCCAGCGTCGGCGAGGGATCTCGCCGCCTTAGGCTTCCGACCCCGAGAACTGGCGGTGCTGAGCACAAGAACACTACAGAGCTGCTGCAAAAGTTACAAGATTTTCGAGCGTATGACGGCTCCTAGCCCGAAGCAGCGTGTCGGCGTCGGCTAGGCTGCTGGTTATTTTTCTTCGCCTTGACTCCTGGGGCCTATCCACAGGAGGAATAAACCGTCTTTGTTCTTCCTTCTTTGTGTCTTTATTTTGTGTTTTGTTGCTGTTCTTCCGCACTGATATATATGTATATGTGTATGTTAGTTTTATACTTGTATTTTGTGGTACCGCCCTGTAAGTCCCCACCTCGGTGGCGGACATGGCGTCAAACACCTGCCACGTACTATATATGTATATATTTTGTGTTATTCAAATTATTTTGAATAAAGACGGCTGTTGGTAGCCAAATGCCTCGTCATCTAATTAGTGACGCGCATGAATGGATTAACGAGATTCCCGCTGTCCCTATCTACTAGCTGCGGCTGTCTCATGCTATGTGCCCCGATTTGTGTGGGCTCATGGTTGGTAATAGGCAGCAGGGGAAGGATGCGACTCGAACATCTTAGCCTCTCCTTCCCAAGTGTCCCTGCCCGCCTTCTCGAGGTGCAGCTGTTAAGCCTTCGGGCGACCGAAGGGCAGGGGCGCGACGGTGTGCTGAACAACTTGCACACCGGTTCCGGTGGCTGCATTTGTCGCGGCGGGATCCTGGCCTAAGTCGGCGAAGGTCACCCGCCCTGCCCCTGGAATTCCGGGGCATGATCCGCCAAGCCGGGGCGTGGTGACATGTCCCCGGTTAGGTTAGATGGGTCCAGACCCCCGAACGTCTGGGGGACCGGCCCGGCACCTGAGTAGGACCGGGTCTTTAGCCTTTTGGTGGGAACTCGGCCTAGTAGGGGGCGAAGGACGGGGAGTGAATCCGCTCTCCCGGAATGCGGGTGGCATTCGCCGGTAAGGGAGCGGGAGAAAACTTCGATGATGCAGCCATTGAAGAGGACTAGTGCGCTGTACCCACGGCGCGCTAAACCTAGCAGCTCAGTTGTAGAGAGCTCTTGGTCGAGGGGCGTGACCGGTGAGCGAGCTGCATTTAGCCTCCCCCCATGCCAGAGAGGCCGGTCCGGGGAAAGAGACGGGCCTCCTTTTCACTCTCTTCATTTCGTCAATATGGCTGAACAAGTAGAGAGTGACCATGCGTTTGAAGGCGATTCGATTTACGATGATGTTTCATCAGTAGCCGAGCGTCATGCTCGATTCCTAAAGTTACTGGATTCCAGTGTAAAGAATGGCAAAATTAGTAATCAGGCGATCAATAATATTCGGGATTGTGTTGCCAGGTGGGCAATGGCTCATTCCCAGTTAGAGGGGAGACTGATAGAGTTGCAAAAGGAAAATGAACGTCTCAGGAGTCAGCCACCAGTTGCCAAATCTTATGCCGCGGTCGCGAGTACCCCTGTGGTCAAGGCGCCAACGGCAAAAGAGACAATACAGGAAAATATTAAGAAGGTTGTTCCAACGGTGTTTATCAAGCCAAAAGATGGGGAGGATATTCGAGCAGTCAAGACTGCATTTGAGAAGTGCATAGACCCCAAGCGAGACAAGATTAAAATTAATACCGTCAGAACTGCAAAAAATGTACTGATCGTGGAAACAGCAACTCAAGAAGACAGTCAGCGCATTATGACAAATCCTCATTTAACTGAGAAGGTAAAATGCGAACCGCCTAGGAGGCGAAGGCCTTTGATGTGCCTATACGATGTCCCGACATATATGAGTGCAGACAGCTTGTTAGATTCCATATACGTGCAGAACTTTGACATGACCATGACAAGGGAGGATTTCGATAGCCAGTTCAGACTCAGGTTTAAAGTGGGACCCAGGGAGAAACTTACAGTTCACCATGTGGTGGAAGTTTCACCAGAACTGTGGAAACCTCTTACAAGAATTGGCAGGTTGTATGTCGGGTACTCCGCGTTAAATATCAAAGATTACTTGGCGGTGCCGCGTTGCACCAAGTGCCAAGACTTGAATCATACAAATAAGTACTGTCAGGAAGAACATGCCTTGTGTGCCCATTGTGGGCAGGTGGGGCATGAAAGGAAGGCCTGTCCTAATAAGGACAAACCCCAGGTCTGTATACCGTGTAAGAAGCGGGGAAGAAAGTGTGGTGGACCTAAAAACTGCCCTACCTACCGCATGTTCCTTGACAGAATAATTCAGCGGACTGATTATGGCGACCCTTAAGGCGCCGAAAAAGAAATCTCCGAGTAAAATTAAAAGGGACGCGGAACGGGGTAAGTTAATTAGTAAGGCTCTGTCCACAGGTACACTGTACAGCCCAGAAGAAGTTCCGGGCGCCACTGGAGGATCGATGGTTGACGTCGGCATCCAGACGGATGTCGACTTGGAGACGGCGATAGGTCGGCTAACTAGTCGACTGTCAAGAACCAAGATGGAGGAGCCGGTGAAGCAAGACTCACAGTGTACAGATCGAGATGCGAGTACAGTCCCTAATGAAGACGGTGGTGGTGGTAGTGGTGGTGGTGGTAGTAGTTGCAGATCAAATGTACATAGTGTAAATAGTGTAAAGTCGAGTACAGTCCCTACTGAAGATGGTGGTGGTGATGGTAGTAGCTGTAGATCTAATGTGAATACTGTAAATAGTGCAAAGTTGAATGGTGCAAGCACTTCGTATAATGCAGTTGGTCCTGGAGACGTGTATAATGATTTTGAACATAAGTTGCGGTTAACCAGGCTTGAGGAGCCGGTATTGCTAACTGTTGCACTGAGGCAGCTTGTTCGGACTGGACATAGATATGGCCAAGACATCACTTATCCAGCCTTGGAGGACGTGGATTGTATAAGTTTGCAAGTGGCTAATATTCCATCGCAATCTGATGATTTAAAGGAACTGGTGGAGCAGGTATTTGCTAGGCGGGGCCGTAAATTCGATCTCGAAAAAATATACCGAGACATGGTCAAAATGTACGGTAGAAACGTTGCAGATCTCTCGAAACCTTGGCCCGCCAGTCGCCTGCATGTTTTTTACCCCCCTGGGTGATGGGGAGTTTCAAGGTATTACAGATAAACGCAATGCGTAGCCATTTGGTTACGCAAGAGTTGAGAAGGATTGCGGAAGATGACATGTTAGACATTTTAGTAATTCAAGAACCTGCCTCCTGTGCTGGTCGGATTCCTGGATTTCCTGCAACTGCGCAAGTGGTATTCTCCGGTGAGAATCCTATGAGCGCTGTTGTAGTTCTGAATAAGCTGATTAGAACAACTGTGTTAACACAATTCTGTAATGATCACGTAATTGTTGTTGAACTCAACTTGATGTCACATTTAGTATTTTTTGTTAATATATATTGTCAATTTAGACACCATATCATGGGATTTCTCAATCAGTTGGATTGGATCTTAAGAATGTTACAAGGAAAGCCGGTTATTGTATGTATGGACGCTAATGCAAAGTCCCCATTGTGGTTTAGTGTGGAACAGGATGAGCGGGGTGTTGAGTTGGAGAATCTCATAATGCAGATGCAATTAGATGTTATAAACCAACCTGGTTTTCCGCCTACCTTTTCAGGAAGGGAGGGCGCTGTTTCCAATATAGATGTTACGCTTGCATCTCAAAGTGCAGCACCGCACATCAGAAACTGGAGAGTTGTAAGTAATCTTACTGTTAGTGACCATAATTGTATTTTCTTTGATTACAATATGGAAGTTGAAGAAGTTCTTGGGGACTGGGAAGAGCGTTATAATTATCGAAAGACGGATTGGAACCGGCTGGCACAGGAGTTTCGTCCTCCAGGGTTTGGATCAGAGGAGGCGATACATAATGTGGATGAAGTGGTAGACGAATTAGTGGCATCCATTGAGGCGGCTATTGCTACGTCCGTTCCTCGGGTGGCAAGGTTTGTTCGCAAACAGGCTACTCCATGGTCCCCAGAGCTGAGTGAGCTCAGGCGATCTGTCAGGCGGGCAAGAAGCAATTACCAAAGGGGCTTCACACAAGAAGAAAGACAGTACCACTTAAGGATTTACCGTCGCCTCAAGGCTCGATACCAGGAGTCCGTACAACGTCTAAGACGGCAGTCATGGCAGAACTTCGTAAATGAGCAGCTGGGATTGGACCCCTGGGGGGTCCCGTACAAGCTTGTCAGAGAGAAGATCAGATCTCCCACGATGCTGTCTACTCTGCAGCTGGAAAATGGGCGGTGCACTAAGACATGGGAAGAGACCGCTAATGTTCTGATGGAAGTTCTGTTGCCGGACGACGTCGTTGAGGAGGATACCGAGGAGCAGCGGG
>NW_026047399.1:497500-507500 GCF_023864345.2 Schistocerca serialis cubense
TCCCGGTCCCGGCCTGCAGCGGTGGTCCCGCAGCCAGCCAGCCAGCCAGCCAGCCAGCCAGCCAGCCAGCCAGCCCTCCGGTGGCAGCAGCAGTCCAGCCAGCAGCAGTCCTGCCAGCAGCAGCAGCAGCAGCCGCCGCCGCCGCCGCCGCCGCCGCCGCCGCCGCCGCCCCGGCCCAGTCCGCGGCAGCAGCGTCCCTGCCTCTCGCCGTCGCCGTCGCCGTCGCCGTCGCCGTCGCCGTCGCCGTCGCCGTCGCCGTCGCCGTCGCCGTCGCCGTCGCCGTCGCCGTCGCCGTCGCCGTCGCCGTCGCCGTCGCCGTCGCCGTCCGTCGTCTCCCAGTGTGTGTCCTGTCCCTTTAGTGCTGTGTTTTTCTTTCTTCTTCTTGTCGTCATGTCCGCCCCCACCACCACCGTCACTACTACCACCACCGCCATCGTGTATACGTCCCCTTCCGCCGCCACCACCACTATCACTTGGTGTGCCCAGTCCCACCCCCCTCCTTCCATCCCTCCCCTCCTCTCTATCCCTTCGCCCTCGCTCTTTGTCGCCCCCTCTCCCGCCTCTTCCTCTCGTTCTGATCCTTTCCCCCCACTCCCCCAGCCTGTCACTGCAGCTCCGGCTAGGGTGGTGGCCCGTCGGGCCACTGCCCACGCCCAGCTCTCCCCGTCGCCGTCGCCATCGCCATCACCGCCACCACCGTCATCGTCACCATCACCATCACTGCCACATTCGCCTGCACCGTCACAGTCACTCTCTCCGGCGCCGACTGCTGCGTCCGTGCCGGGACCTGTCCCTTCCCGCCACCTCCCCATCGTTCCCGTCCCTCATGTCACCACCCGCCCATCTGCCGCTGTCAAACGCCCTAGTGGCGCCTCCACTTCCTCTGCTCCTAAAAAGGCTCCACCCCGCCCCCCATCCCCACCCCAAAATGCCATGGACGTCTCCCCACCAGGCCCCGCTCCCTCCTCCTCCTCCTCCCCACCCGGTCTCTACAAATATCTCCTGTCCCATCCCGATCCTTCCTTCCTCGAGGCCCGGAATCTCTCCCTCCTCCTCCGCCAACATTTCCCTGGCGCCCCCATATCTCTCCTTACTCCCAGACGGGATTCTGTTCTTATCTCCTCCCCCAGCCCCACCCTCCATACTGACATCCTCTCCCGCCTCCCCATCACCCGTTTTGGTCCTCACGCCACCCTCACCCCTGCTCCCTCCCCATCTCCTACCCGCCAACCCCAACCCCCGCGTCGCCCGCCGACCCTCACCGCCGTGATCACTCGGCTTAGCCCGTCGATCACGGAGGAGGAGGTGCTGGCGGAGCTGAAGGCCCATCCCACCCTGGAGGTGCGGGCAGTCCGCCGCATTTTCAACGCGACCGGCCCCACCCGCCTTATGCGGGTTTTCTCTGAGGACGCCCCCTCCATTGACCGTCTCCTGAAGGAGGGTGCCCTCCTCTTCAATCAGCGGTTCAAAGTCGACCCCTCCCGTTCCCCCCCTCAATCCCTGCGCTGCCAGAGATGTCTGCGCTACAATGCACATCCAACAGCCGAGTGCCGCGAGGCCCCCACCTGCCCGCATTGTCGGCAAGCGCACTTCCTCCGGCAGTGCCCCAACCTCCAATCCCCTCCCTCCTGTAATACCTGCAGCCTCCCCCACCCCACCTACTCCCAAAAATGTAAAGCCCGACCTCCTCCTACCACTCCTGAACTCACCGTCCCTGTCCGTCCCCTGGACGCCCCCACCCCTCCTGGCAATTCCCTTCGTCCCCCCCCCACTGCTGAGGACATCATCAGGTTCCTCACCATTGTCCTCCAAAACGTCCATCCCTTTCAGCGCCCCCACACCTTACAACAGATCTCCCTCGCCGCCCGTTCCATATTCCACCTTAAAATGTACGCCACCTTTTCCAATAACCAGGCCCATTTCACCTTCTCCCGCCTTGACACCCTCGTCTAAGTCCTTCCAATGGCGCGACAGCATCGTATCCTTTTCAACAATATCCGCTCCCTTCCCGCCAACAAGAACCTCTTCCTGCACACCCTTGCTACCCACCGTGTGGATGCCTTCCTCCTTAATGAAACCTTCCTCCAACCCCACCACTCCATCCACACCTCCCCCTATCTCCTCCACCGCTCCGATAATCCCCTCCCAGTTGCGCGTGGCGGAGTTGCCATTGGCCACCACCGCCAGATCCCCGTTCGGCTCCAGCCTCTCCTTCCCGACCCCACCGAACACCTGATCCTTAGTCTCTTCTTCCCCGGCCTTACCATTACCTGTGCCACCATCTATGTCCGCCCCAACGCCCCTCTTCCTTTCGACTTCCTCTCCCACATCGACCGTACCTTCTCCTCCTATGTGATCGCCGCCGACCTCAACATCCATAGTCGCTCCGCTGCCCAGTTACGGCGGTGGCATCGGTTCCTCTCCTCCCTTCAAGGCGACCTCATCCCCATCCCCCAGCACACCCGTCCCGAATCCAACTCCACTCCCGATGTTATCCTCTCCTCCCCCAACCTCCTTGGTCGCATTACGGTGGATGTCCTGGAGCCTATTGGTAGCGACCATCTCCCTGTCCTCCTCACCGTGTCAGACGGCCGTCGCCCCCGCCCCGACCCTCGTCATGACCCTCCCCCTAAGTACATCCATGACTATTCCCGTGCCAACTGGAATGCCTACCGGGATACCCTCTCCACTCAGGTCGATAGCCACCCTCTCGCCTACCGCCGTCCCGATGATGTCACCCATGCCGCCTCCTTTCTCCAGCAGACCTTGTCTGAGGCCGTGGAGGCCCACGTCCCTACTGTTGCCGTCCACCCCCACCGTCCTACCTTACCACCACAGGCCGTCCTCCTCCTCCGTGAATCCCGTCGTCTCTACCGTGCCTTCCTCCGCACGCGTGACCCGGACACCCTACGACGCCACCGGCAACTACAGCGACACATTCGAAATTTGCTCGCGGCCAAGAAACGCCGGGACTGGCGACAGACATGCACCCGTTTAAATGCTACCCTCCCTATAAACTCGTCCAAGTTCTGGACCGCCTTCCGTCGCCTTACCGGAACTAAACCCTCCCCCTACTATCCTCTTCTCCACGATGATCACCCCTTCCCTGACGCCCTTAGTAAGGCCAATCACTTTGCCTCCTACCTGTCCGATGTGTTTTCCATCCCTGATGATCCCCAGTTCGATTACTCCCTCTTCCCAGATATCCGCGATCGAACTGACACCTCTGTCCCTCCCCTCGCTCCTGGTTTCCAGTACTTGGACAACATACCACACACGGACCTTAATGCCCCCATCACCACACAGGATCTCATCGATACACTCCGCACCAAACGCAACACCGCTCCTGGTCACGATCTTGTTACCTACCGTCACCTTCGTGAAGCTCCTGTCTCTTTTCTCTCCACCCTGGCCAGGCTCTACAATGTAGTCCTGTCCACCGGTTACTACCCCGACCTGTGGAAAACCTCCCGTATCCTCCTGTTCCTCAAACCTGGCAAACCGCCGTCCGCCGTCTCCTCCTACCGTCCCATCAGCCTTACCTCGGTCTTCAGCAAGGTCCTGGAATCTATCCTCACCCGCCGCATCCACCAGCATCTCCGCCAGCACCGCCTCCTCCCCGTTACCCAGTGTGGCTTTCGGCCGTCCTTCTCTTCCGACGATCTTCTCCTTCACCTCACTCATCTCCTTTCCGAACAGCTCAATTCCCGTCGCTCCGCAATCTTCCTCTCTCTTGACCTCGAACGCGCATATGACCGCGTCTGGCATTCCGGTCTCCTCTTCAAGCTCCAAACCTTCGCCCTTCCCATTAACTACGTTCGTCTGATCGGTTCCTTTCTCTCCCGCCGTCCTTCCTATGTCACCATCCATAACACCGATTCCTACACCTTTTTCCCCTCCGCCGGTGTGCCCCAAGGCTCCGTCCTATCCCCCCTTCTGTACTTGTTGTACACGGCGGACATGCCGCCGCCGTCACCCCCTGTCCACCTTCTCCAGTTTGCCGATGACACCGCCTTCCTTGCCCTTGCCCCCACCCTGCGACGCTCCCAACGCCTTCTCCAATCCCATCTTGACCGGTTCACCGCTTGGTGCAACCAGTGGTTGCTCAAGGTCAATCCTTCCAAAACCCAGGCGATCATTGTAGGCAACACCACTCCCTCCTTCCGCCTCCTTGATTTCTATCTCACCGTTTATGGCCGTCCCATCGCTCTCACCCCCACCCTTAAGTACCTTGGCGTCACCCTCGACCGTCGCCTCTCCTGGACTCCCCATCTCCAGACAATCCAAGCCAAGGCACGTTCCCGACTCCGTCTCCTCAAGCTCCTTTCCGGCCGAACGTGGGGTTTGGACCCCTCCACCATCCTCCACAACTATAAGTCCCTCATCCGCCCTATCCTCTGTTACGCCCATCCAGCCTGGATCTCTGCCCCCCCTTCCTTTTATAAATCCCTCCAAATCCTTGAACGCCATGCTCTCCGCCTTGCCTATCGCATCCGTCTCCCTTCCCCCACGCGGATCCTGTATGACCTTATCCCCTTCCCCCACCTCCTCCTCTTCCTCGAAAGGATACGAATCCTATACACCTCCCGTAAACTCGATCCTCCTCACCCGCTCGTCTCCCCGATCCTCTCCCACCCCCGCCCGCTGCCGCGCCTGTACTCCCATGTCCCACCCGGTCTCCATCTCTCCACCCTCCTTACCCTCTCCCAAGGTGGTTTCCGCCAGCTCCCTCTCCCTGATGATGTCCTCGTCCCCTCCATCTACCCCTCCTATCAACTTTGACCCTGCCCCCCCCTCCCTCCTGGTGTCCTTTCCCTGCGGCACCCTCCCTCCTTTCTCTTCCCTTCCCTTCTCTCTCCTTTTCCCCCATCCCCTCCCTCCACCCCTCTTCTTCCGGGCTTCCCCTCCCCCTTCCTCCCTCCCCCCTCTTTCCCCTGCCCGTGGCGTCCCTGCTCTCCCCTCTCGCTTTCCCTCTCCCCCTCCTCCTCCTCCTCCTCCTCCTCCTCCTCCTCCTCCTCCTCTCTTGGCAGGTCCCCGGACTCGCACACGCATCGTGAACTTTCGCGCGCCGGAGATCATCGCCCTCGGATTAGTGTCTGTGCTTTTTAACTATTGTATCTCCTGTTTTTTAACCGCCATTCTGTTACTTGTCTGTCTCCCTTTCTTTTTTCTTGTACTGCTTATGGCTGAAGAGCGGAGTACACTGTTCCGCTGCCAGCCCACCTTGTATGGGGTGTCCAAATTACAATAAAGAAAAAAAAAAAAAAAAAAAAAAAGAGCTACGTCCAATATGCGACATTCCCGCTGTCCGTATACATGAGCTGCGAGCTGTACCAGTTACGAGCTAGAGACGCGATCGCGTTGCTCTCTGTACGAATGCCGATGCTGAGCGGTCAGCTAGGAGGCGCTCCATCCATGTCGGTACCGGTGAGCGTTGCACTCGCAGTCGCAAAAACGTACGGCAAGTATATTACTCGGAAGAGTCAATGACAGTCCACGCCCCCCTGCGTGGGAAGAGTCTTTCTAGGCCATGACCCACCGGAAGGGCGCAGCGTCCCCCACCCCAGACATGTGACGTCACACCATCGGTATTGACGACGAGACTGATTCCTTATAATCATTTGCCATACACCGGTGGAAGCTGCCGAGACGAGTAACTACATAGCGGGCTCGCCGTGTCACTAATGTACAGAGATACAACAGTTTCGACTGGAACCGGATTAAACGTATACACGGCGCTGATTAGTAATAGATAGAGCCATCAGAATACAGATAATGTATACAACTGTCCGTATACATGCTTAAAGACTCTGCTCACAATCACAACCACACGTCAGCCACACACCCTTTTCACGCACTACTCTCTGCCTGTAACACGCACACAGACAATATGTAAGCACCAGCATGGAACAACACCCAGTGCATCCCCTCCGCCACATTAGACAATCCACACTGTCATAACCAGACTGGGAGGTCCACTCAGAAAACAGAATATCCCACCCACCCGACAACCACCATTGCTCAGCCAAGCCACCAACACCCACACATGTCCTACACAGGGGTGCACCCAACATCACAATACTGCCTCCTCTCACAGCACACAAACAATGGCAGGAATGAAAGACACAGGTCTGCCACAAGCATGGAATGAGAGCGCCGCCTGTCATGAGCCAAAGGTGCATCCTGACGTGGCAAATCAGATGATGCCGCAGGCATCCACTTACTATAATCACAATCAACAAACCGGCCGCCCCGCCCCCCCATTAAACCTTTCTTTACAACAATGTGTACCTTAACCTAACCTATATCGTACCGTAACCTAACCTATATCGTACCGTAACCTAACCTACGTCGTACCTTAACCTAACCTACGTCGTACCTTAACCTAACCTACGTCGTACCTTAACCTAACCTACGTCGTACCTTAACCTAACCTACGTCGTACCTTAACCTAACCTACGTCGTACCTTAACCTAACCTACGTCGTACCTTAACCTAACCTACGTCGTACCTTAACCTAACCTACGTCGTACCTTAACCTAACCTACGTCGTACCTTAACCTAACCTACGTCGTACCTTAACCTAACCTACGTCGTACCTTAACCTAACCTACGTCGTACCTTAACCTAACCTACGTCGTACCTTAACCTAACCTACGTCGTACCTTAACCTAACCTACGTCGTACCTTAACCTAACCTACGTCGTACCTTAGCCTAACCTACGTCGTACCTTAGCCTAACCTACGTCGTACCTTAACCTAACCTACGGCGTACCTTAACCTAACCTACGTCGTACCTTAACCTAACCTACGTCGTACCTTAACCTAACCTACGTCGTACCTTAACCTAACCTATGTCGTACCATAACCTAACCTATGTCGTACCTTAACCTAACCTATGTCGTACCTTAACCTAACCTATGTCGTACCTTAACCTAACCTATGTCGTACCTTAACCTAACCTATGTCGTACCTTAACCTAACCTATGTCGTACCTTAACCTAACCTATGTCGTACCTTAACCTAACCTGTGTCGTACCTTAACCTAACCTGTGTCGTACCTTAACCTAACCTGTGTCGTACCTTAACCTAACCTGTGTCGTACCTTAACCTAACCTGTATTGCGCCTTAACCTAACCTGTATTGCGCCTTAACCTAACCTGTATTGCGCCTTAACCTAACCTGTATTGCGCCTTAACCTAACCTGTATTGCGCCTTAACCTAACCTGTATTGCGCCTTAACCTAACCTGTATTGCGCCTTAACCTAACCTGTATTGCGCCTTAACCTAACCAGTATTGCGCCTTAACCTAACCTGTATTGCGCCTTAACGTAACCTGTATTGCGCCTTAACGTAACCTATATTGCGCCTTAACGTAACCTATATTGCGCCTTAACCTAACCTATATTGCGCCTTAACGTAACCTATATTGCGCCTTAACGTAACCTATATTGCGCCTTAACGTAACCTATATTGCGCCTTAACGTAACCTATATTGCGCCTTAACGTAACCTATATTGCGCCTTAACGTAACCTATATTGCGCCTTAACGTAACCTATATTGCGCCTTAACGTAACCTATATTGCGCCTTAACATAACCTATATTGCGCCTTAACCTAACCCACATTGCGCCTTAACGTAACCTATATTGCGCCTTAACGTAACCTATATTGCGCCTTAACGTAACCCACATTGCCCCTTAACGTAACCCACATTGCGCCGTAACGTAACCCAACACACGTTGGGCCTTAACCCAACACACGTTGGGCCTTAACCCAACACACGTTGGGCCTTAACCCAACACACGTTGGGCCTTAACCCAACACACGTTGGGCCTTAACCCAACACACGTTGGGCCTTAACCCAACACACGTTGGGCCTTAACCCAACACACGTTGGGCCTTAACCCAACACACGTTGGGCCTTAACCCAACACATGTTGGGCCTTAACCCAACACACGTTGGGCCTTAACCTGCTCTGTAATTGTCATACGACGCGTTAAATTAGTGTAGTGTTGCCTAACTGCAACCCCCGCAATATAGTTTGCTACTCGCACTGCCCGGTCCCCAGTGTATCGCTTCATGTTAAACACCTTGCAGCTATACACTGTAATGTGGATGGCAGCAGGACGTACATGCTCAATGCCCTTTGCAGTTGTTCATTGGCATTTGCAGTTGTTCATTGGCATTTGCAGTTGTTCATTGGCATTCGCATGGCGAAGCACTTAGCCTACGCTGTGGTACGGCCTGTGTCAACTGTCCGCTGATGTTGTACGTCCAAATCACACACTGTACTGCACATTGGTCCTCATGTACTGAATGATACATCGTGGTACATGTGACCGTACAACGACTGCGCCAACAACGGCGAACCATGCGGTCCAAATGTTGTGCACTCAGCTACGTGTCGTCTCCCTATAAGAGCTGGATTGCAGTGTGGTATGCCCTGGATGGCGATCAGCATGAGCCGTCTGTTGATGTAGTGGCGCGTGTTGTCAGACGTAGTCGTCTCCTCTCACACACCGTGATAGCATGGTGCACTGCGTTCCACATCTGCGACATGCGACAGAGGCCGGTTGACAGTCGTTCGCGCAATGGACATCGCATACGTACGGGGGCCACCTTCCACGTGTTCGCGAAGCGTGCACATGTTGTTGCGTGTATGTGGGCAGACATAGTGTGTCGTGACACCTGACACAGGCATGCAACAATCGTTGAATTTGCAAATGGCGATGGACGCCTACGTTTGCTGGTGACGTTACGCAAATGAACAACTGGTAAACCGTTGTGGTGCGGTTGTTCTCGCTAGAGGTGAATCAGTGATGGCGACGATCGGTTGAGCTACCAACCGGTTGTTCCAGCGATACCCACCATGCCCACGAACGTGAATGGCATCTGGGTGTGAAGCGATACGCGGCGGTGGCTGGGTGGGACCGTCCCCGGCCGGTGAGGGGGGGCCTCCCGGCGTGCTGGCCGCGCGGTGCGTGGGCGCACGCGCTACAGCCGGCTGGTGGGGGCGGCCAGTGGCAGGCGCGCCGGCCGACGGAGGCGGCAGGCGGCGCAGCTGCGCGCCGGCGCACCCTGCACGCGGCGCCGTGCGGCCAAAGTAGGTCCTCGCGGGCCCGGTGCGAAGCGCGGTGGACATCTGCAGTGTGCTGGTCCGATTGAGGACTGTGTGCGCTGAGGATGCGCCGCCGCCCGGCGCTCGGCGCCGCGACGCCGTCTGCTGCTCGGTCGCCTCTGCGGTTCTCGCAGGTGGTTTGTATCGCAGCTGTGCGGACGTGTTGGCGCGTGCGCTGTGCTGGGAGAGTTCGCTTCGGCACCCAAGTGGGGCTTTTGTCCTTCTGTGGCGCTGGCGTTGGAGCTGCCGGTCACCGTAGGTGGCGCGTGTTGTCTCCCGCCGGCAATGCCACGACAGCACGCTCCCGGGCCTCTGTCGGCAGCGGCAAGCTCAGTTGGGAGCACGGGTGGTCGCACCTAAAGCGTCTACTCGCCAAACTCCGGGCGATTGCGCCTCTCTCGAACCCGACCAAGTACTTAGGACGGCGCTGCGCGCCGCCGGGACCTGAGAGGGTTTCGAGGTGTATGGTGCAGGGGAGCTCAGCCTCCTCCTGTTTGCAGAATAATTGAGCGGACGCTTGCGTGTTCGCGCAGGCCCCCGGGACACACTCCCGGGCGGCCGGCTGCTCAGCTCTAGTTGACGCAGCTCCCTGGTTGATCCTGCCAGTAGTCATATGCTTGTCTCAAAGATTAAGCCATGCATGTCTCAGTACAAGCCGCATTAAGGTGAAACCGCGAATGGCTCATTAAATCAGTTATGGTTCCTTAGATCGTACCCACGTTACTTGGATAACTGTGGTAATTCTAGAGCTAATACATGCAAACAGAGTGACCATGTGGTCTACGAGTGCCCGCTCTTCAATGATGTGGCCTCAGAGTTGCGCGAACAATTACCTCATAATGACACATACAGACTGTTAAGACATGAAGACACCTTCC
>NW_026047399.1:512500-515000 GCF_023864345.2 Schistocerca serialis cubense
GCCGTTGCACACGAGTCAGTCGATCCTAAGCCCTAGGAGAAATCCGATGTTGATGGGGGCCGTCATAGCATGATGCACTTTGTGCTGGCCCCCGTTGGGCGAAAGGGAATCCGGTTCCTATTCCGGAACCCGGCAGCGGAACCGATACAAGTCGGGCCCCTCTTTTAGAGATGCTCGTCGGGGTAACCCAAAAGGACCCGGAGACGCCGTCGGGAGATCGGGGAAGAGTTTTCTTTTCTGCATGAGCGTTCGAGTTCCCTGGAATCCTCTAGCAGGGAGATAGGGTTTGGAACGCGAAGAGCACCGCAGTTGCGGCGGTGTCCCGATCTTCCCCTCGGACCTTGAAAATCCGGGAGAGGGCCACGTGGAGGTGTCGCGCCGGTTCGTACCCATATCCGCAGCAGGTCTCCAAGGTGAAGAGCCTCTAGTCGATAGAATAATGTAGGTAAGGGAAGTCGGCAAATTGGATCCGTAACTTCGGGATAAGGATTGGCTCTGAGGATCGGGGCGTGTCGGGCTTGGTCGGGAAGTGGGTCAGCGCTAACGTGCCGGGCCTGGGCGAGGTGAGTGCCGTAGGGGTGCCGGTAAGTGCGGGCGTTTAGCGCGGGCGTGGTCTGCTCTCGCCGTTGGTTGGCCTCGTGCTGGCCGGCGGTGCAGGATGCGCGCGCCTGCGCGGCGTTCGCGCCCCGGTGCTTCAACCTGCGTGCAGGATCCGAGCTCCGTCCCGTGCCTTGGCCTCCCACGGATCTTCCTTGCTGCGAGGCCGCGTCCGCCTTAGCGTGCTCCTCCGGGGGCGCGCGGGTGCGCGGATTCTCTTCGGCCGCCATTCAACGATCAACTCAGAACTGGCACGGACTGGGGGAATCCGACTGTCTAATTAAAACAAAGCATTGCGATGGCCCTAGCGGGTGTTGACGCAATGTGATTTCTGCCCAGTGCTCTGAATGTCAACGTGAAGAAATTCAAGCAAGCGCGGGTAAACGGCGGGAGTAACTATGACTCTCTGACTATCTCGTGCTGCTGCTGCGAGGTGCCTTCCTTGGGTTATAGTTACAGGGAGAGTGATGCGCAATACATGGGCCTAGCCCTCTTAGCCTCTCCTCTCCTGCGGTCTTCTCCCCTTCTCGTGGGCCCGCTGATTTCGCAGAGTGGAAGACCGCACCAGGGGCTTGGGGGGGTTACCAGCCCCCCCTCGCATTATCCCTTTATAGTTGGGGGCAGCCGACAAGAAACAAGAGATGGTGGCCCTTCCGCTGAAGGTGCCACCCCAGCTACCCCAGCACCTATCCGGCCAACCGGCCGTAACGAAAATGCGATAGTTTGTGTAGCTCCCTTTGCTTGCAGTGAGTGCCACCGCACTTTTACCACGAAGAACGGTCTCGGGGTCCATCGCCGCCGCCAACACCCTGCGGCCGCCAACGCTGAGATCGTGACGGAGAGGCATCGCGCGAGGTGGACGGAGGAAGAAGTCCTGTCGCTCGCCAAGGCAGAGGCCGAACTGTTCCTTGAGAGGGACGCCCGGTTCTTCTTTGTAAATCAAGAACTTACCAGGATGTTCCCCGACCGAACGCTTGAGGCAATCAAGTGCCGACGGCGGCAAGCTGCCCACAAGCAGCTTGTCCGCCAATTCATGGAGGCACTTGAGATCGGTCGGGGTGAAGAGCCGGCGTCCCGCCGTGGAGCAGCGAGCTCGCTGCCTGACGCGGGCGATGCCGCTGCGCCGCCCGTCGACGCAGCCGAGGACTTCGCGGCCGACACCACCGGGCCGCCGCCGGAGGGGCCGACTGACGCCGCCATCTGGGAGCATCTGGCGGGGCTACCTGCTTCCGCCCAGCGTTTCTCTGCCCTGGATCGAGTCATTGGTCTGGGGCGGGGCACGCCGCCCGATGTCATCCTGGGCATGCTCCCGGATGCCCTTGCGTCGGTCGGGTCCAGGGGGGAGAGGTCGATCACCAGGACACAGCGGCCGCGCCAACCATCCAAGCGGCCGCCTGCCGCCCCGCCGCTGCAGAAGCGCAAGCGGCGCCGCTGGGAATACGCGCGGACACAGGACGCCTTCCGTAGGTCGCGTGCGCGTTGCGTGCGCGGCTTGCTGGACGGCACCCTGCTGCAGCCGCCACCCGACATCCCCGGTCTGCTGGACTTCTGGGCGGACCTCTTCACGAAGAAGCCGATCTCCACCGCCGGCTTCATCCGTGACCGCCTTCTCCCGCACTCGGAGCCTGTCGCTCCTGAGTGCCTATGGGGGCCGGTCACACGTGAGGAGGTCGCTGCTGCCTTGCCGCCCAGGGGATCGGCAGCCGGGCCGGACGGCCTGACTCCAGCGGAGCTGCGGCGCCTGCCGCATGAAGTCCTGGTGAAACTCTTGAACCTCTTCCTCCTGGCCCGCGCCCTCCCCGAGCGTCTGCTTCGCGCCCGGACGTCACTTCTCCCCAAAACGGCTGCACCAACATCCCCCGCTGACTTTCGCCCCATTACGGTCTGCTCGGTGTTGGCGCGG
>NW_026047399.1:520000-530000 GCF_023864345.2 Schistocerca serialis cubense
TCAGAATACAGATAATGTATACAACTGTCCGTATACATGCTTAAAGACTCTGCTCACAATCACAACCACACGTCAGCCACACACCCTTTTCACGCACTACTCTCTGCCTGTAACACGCACACAGACAATATGTAAGCACCAGCATGGAACAACACCCAGTGCATCCCCTCCGCCACATTAGACAATCCACACTGTCATAACCAGACTGGGAGGTCCACTCAGAAAACAGAATATCCCACCCACCCGACAACCACCATTGCTCAGCCAAGCCACCAACACCCACACATGTCCTACACAGGGGTGCACCCAACATCACAATACTGCCTCCTCTCACAGCACACAAACAATGGCAGGAATGAAAGACACAGGTCTGCCACAAGCATGGAATGAGAGCGCCGCCTGTCATGAGCCAAAGGTGCATCCTGACGTGGCAAATCAGATGATGCCGCAGGCATCCACTTACTATAATCACAATCAACAAACCGGCCGCCCCGCCCCCCCATTAAACCTTTCCTTACAACAATGTGTACCTTAACCTAACCTATATCGTACCGTAACCTAACCTATATCGTACCGTAACCTAACCTACGTCGTACCTTAACCTAACCTACGTCGTACCTTAACCTAACCTACGTCGTACCTTAACCTAACCTACGTCGTACCTTAACCTAACCTACGTCGTACCTTAACCTAACCTACGTCGTACCTTAACCTAACCTACGTCGTACCTTAACCTAACCTACGTCGTACCTTAACCTAACCTACGTCGTACCTTAACCTAACCTACGTCGTACCTTAACCTAACCTACGTCGTACCTTAACCTAACCTACGTCGTACCTTAACCTAACCTACGTCGTACCTTAACCTAACCTACGTCGTACCTTAACCTAACCTACGTCGTACCTTAACCTAACCTACGTCGTACCTTAGCCTAACCTACGTCGTACCTTAGCCTAACCTACGTCGTACCTTAACCTAACCTACGGCGTACCTTAACCTAACCTATGTCGTACCTTAACCTAACCTACGTTGTACCTTAACCTAACCTACGTCGTACCTTAACCTAACCTATGTCGTACCTTAACCTAACCTATGTCGTACCTTAACCTAACCTATGTCGTACCTTAACCTAACCTATGTCGTACCTTAACCTAACCTATGTCGTACCTTAACCTAACCTATGTCGTACCTTAACCTAACCTGTGTCGTACCTTAACCTAACCTGTGTCGTACCTTAACCTAACCTGTGTCGTACCTTAACCTAACCTGTGTCGTACCTTAACCTAACCTGTATTGCGCCTTAACCTAACCTGTATTGCGCCTTAACCTAACCTGTATTGCGCCTTAACCTAACCTGTATTGCACCTTAACCTAACCTGTATTGCGCCTTAACCTAACCTGTATTGCGCCTTAACCTAACCTGTATTGCGCCTTAACCTAACCTGTATTGCGCCTTAACCTAACCTGTATTGCGCCTTAACCTAACCTGTATTGCGCCTTAACGTAACCTGTATTGCGCCTTAACGTAACCTATATTGCGCCTTAACGTAACCTATATTGCGCCTTAACCTAACCTATATTGCGCCTTAACCTAACCTATATTGCGCCTTAACCTAACCTATATTGCGCCTTAACGTAACCTATATTGCGCCTTAACGTAACCTATATTGCGCCTTAACGTAACCTATATTGCGCCTTAACGTAACCTATATTGCGCCTTAACGTAACCTATATTGCGCCTTAACGTAACCTATATTGCGCCTTAACGTAACCTATATTGCGCCTTAACATAACCTATATTGCGCCTTAACCTAACCCACATTGCGCCTTAACGTAACCTATATTGCGCCTTAACGTAACCTATATTGCGCCTTAACGTAACCCACATTGCCCCTTAACGTAACCCACATTGCGCCGTAACGTAACCCAACACACGTTGGGCCTTAACCCAACACACGTTGGGCCTTAACCCAACACACGTTGGGCCTTAACCCAACACACGTTGGGCCTTAACCCAACACACGTTGGGCCTTAACCCAACACACGTTGGGCCTTAACCCAACACACGTTGGGCCTTAACCCAACACACGTTGGGCCTTAACCCAACACACGTTGGGCCTTAACCCAACACACGTTGGGCCTTAACCCAACACACGTTGGGCCTTAACCCAACACACGTTGGGCCTTAACCTGCTCTGTAATTGTCATACGACGCGTTAAATTAGTGTAGTGTTGCCTAACTGCAACCCCCGCAATATAGTTTGCTACCCGCACTGCCCGGTCCCCAGTGTATCGCTTCATGTTAAACACCTTGCAGCTATACACTGTAATGTGGATGGCAGCAGGACGTACATGCTCAATGCCCTTTGCAGTTGTTCATTGGCATTTGCAGTTGTTCATTGGCATTTGCAGTTGTTCATTGGCATTCGCATGGCGAAGCACTTAGCCTACGCTGTGGTACGGCCTGTGTCAACTGTCCGCTGATGTTGTACGTCCAAATCACACACTGTACTGCACATTGGTCCTCATGTACTGAATGATACATCGTGGTACATGTGACCGTACAACGACTGCGCCAACAACGGCGAACCATGCGGTCCAAATGTTGTGCACTCAGCTACGTGTCGTCTCCCTATAAGAGCTGGATTGCAGTGTGGTATGCCCTGGATGGCGATCAGCATGAGCCGTCTGTTGATGTAGTGGCGCGTGTTGTCAGACGTAGTCGTCTCCTCTCACACACCGTGATAGCATGGTGCACTGCGTTCCACATCTGCGACATGCGACAGAGGCCGGTTGACAGTCGTTCGCGCAATGGACATCGCATACGTACGGGGGCCACCTTCCACGTGTTCGCGAAGCGTGCACATGTTGTTGCGTGTATGTGGGCAGACATAGTGTGTCGTGACACCTGACACAGGCATGCAACAATCGTTGAATTTGCAAATGGCGATGGACGCCTACGTTTGCTGGTGACGTTACGCAAATGAACAACTGGTAAACCGTTGTGGTGCGGTTGTTCTCGCTAGAGGTGAATCAGTGATGGCGACGATCGGTTGAGCTACCAACCGGTTGTTCCAGCGATACCCACCATGCCCACGAACGTGAATGGCATCTGGGTGTGAAGCGATACGCGGCGGTGGCTGGGTGGGACCGTCCCCGGCCGGTGAGGGGGGGCCTCCCGGCGTGCTGGCCGCGCGGTGCGTGGGCGCACGCGCTACAGCCGGCTGGTGGGGGCGGCCAGTGGCAGGCGCGCCGGCCGACGGAGGCGGCAGGCGGCGCAGCTGCGCGCCGGCGCACCCTGCACGCGGCGCCGTGCGGCCAAAGTAGGTCCTCGCGGGCCCGGTGCGAAGCGCGGTGGACATCTGCAGTGTGCTGGTCCGATTGAGGACTGTGTGCGCTGAGGATGCGCCGCCGCCCGGCGCTCGGCGCCGCGACGCCGTCTGCTGCTCGGTCGCCTCTGCGGTTCTCGCAGGTGGTTTGTATCGCAGCTGTGCGGACGTGTTGGCGCGTGCGCTGTGCTGGGAGAGTTCGCTTCGGCACCCAAGTGGGGCTTTTGTCCTTCTGTGGCGCTGGCGTTGGAGCTGCCGGTCACCGTAGGTGGCGCGTGTTGTCTCCCGCCGGCAATGCCACGACAGCACGCTCCCGGGCCTCTGTCGGCAGCGGCAAGCTCAGTTGGGAGCACGGGTGGTCGCACCTAAAGCGTCTACTCGCCAAACTCCGGGCGATTGCGCCTCTCTCGAACCCGACCAAGTACTTAGGACGGCGCTGCGCGCCGCCGGGACCTGAGAGGGTTTCGAGGTGTATGGTGCAGGGGAGCTCAGCCTCCTCCTGTTTGCAGAATAATTGAGCGGACGCTTGCGTGTTCGCGCGGGCCCCCGGGACACACTCCCGGGCGGCCGGCTGCTCAGCTCTAGTTGACGCAGCTCCCTGGTTGATCCTGCCAGTAGTCATATGCTTGTCTCAAAGATTAAGCCATGCATGTCTCAGTACAAGCCGCATTAAGGTGAAACCGCGAATGGCTCATTAAATCAGTTATGGTTCCTTAGATCGTACCCACGTTACTTGGATAACTGTGGTAATTCTAGAGCTAATACATGCAAACAGAGTCCCGAGTCTGGCGTGAGGTCAGTCGCTTGACGGCGCGTTTCGGCGCGGGCCCGCCCGTTGCCGGCGCGCCGTAAGGCACGGAGGCTCGCACTGGGGCGTATCGCTTTCCAGTCGGGCGTGCCGCGGCAGTCCTCACTCGGGGAAGTGAAGCGTCTCTTACAGCCTCTCCTTCCCAAGTAGCTCTTTCCGCCTTCCCGTGGTGCCAGACGTCAAGCTCGGCATTCTGCCTTGCGTCAAAAGGGAGAGCTGCGACCCAACCCGATGCGAAAGCGAAGGGTGCGTGGCACAGGGGGAGCTGTGTCGAGGGACCGAACACCAGTCCCTTTCTGTTCGCAGGGCACAGACCAGCAGGTGCTCTGCATGCCGGCGACCTCGTTCATCGGCGCGGGATCGCGGCGCGAGTCGGCAAGGGTGCTTCGCCGCGCCCCTGGGTAACCGGGGCGTGTTCTGCCAAACCCAGGAGGTGGTGACATCGCCTGGGCTAGGTTAGATGGGCCCAGACCGCCGAACGACTGGGGGACCGACCCACCACCTGAGTAGGAGTGGGTCCTTGGCCTTCAGGTGGAAACTCGGGCTAGTAGGCGGCGAAGGGCGAGGGGTGCATCCGCCTCTCCGGAGTGCGGGGTGCACTTGCCGAGGAGCGTCGAGTGAAATCGTCGACGACGAGGCCTTCGACGGGGACCAGTGCGCTGGCAACGGCGCGCTGAACCCTGCAGCTCAGGAGTGCCCTTGACCTAGGGGCGAGGTCGGTGGGCGAGCTGCAACAGTCCCCCCCCATGCCAGAGGAGCCGGTCCGGGGCAAGAGACGGGCTCCCAACTTTTTTCACTCGTCAATAAATCATGGCTGACCAAGAGACGAGTGAGTCGAGTGTTATTTCGAGGTGTTCGACACTTACTGTTCCCACCCCTGAAGAGGGCCTGGGGCAGAACGCAGAGAACGTGACAGAATGGCATACTAAGATAAATCAATTGTTGGACACTAGTATCAAAAACGGTAAAATTAGTAACACAGCAGTACTCTCAATTAAGAAGGAGCTCGCCGCCTGGGCTATCGCTAGCGCGAAGCTCGAGGGACGACTCGAGGAATTGGAAAAGGAAAATGAACGACTACGGAAACAGCCCACCAAAACGTGGGCAGGAGTGGTCGCACAAGCGGCCACCAAAGCACAATCCACAAAAGAGACAATTGAAAAGGTATCCAAAAAGCCTGACACGGCTGTCTTTTTAAGACCCCTGCCAGGCCAGGATATCAAAAAAGTACAGGAATTATTTACAACTACCATAAATCCTGCAGCAGACAAAATAAAAATAAACAAGGTAAAGGCAACAAAAAACGTTGTTATAGTAGATGTTGCGACTGAAGAGGACAGGGACAAAATATTAAAACATGAAAAACTCAAAAAGGTTGTCAAGTGTGAACCGCCCAAAAAGCGGAATCCCTTAGTAATCCTATACGACGTACCCACTGCAATAAACGAAAACGACATCTATGAGACAATAAATCAACAAAATTTTGAGAACATGAGTCTGGACGATTTCAAAAAAGAGTTCAAATTACGATTTAGAACTGGACCCAGAGAGCGCGATGTTGTACACCATGTAGCTGAAGTTTCGGGGAATATGTGGCGTAAGCTCACTACTATGGGCAGAATCTAGATGGGGTTCCACTCCATAAACGTTAGGGACTACCTTGTAGTTCCCCGGTGTCATAATTGTGGAGACCTCGATCATGTTCACAAACACTGTGAGCGAAAGCCGGCTTGCTCCAGGTGTGGTGCAGAAGATCACACCAGGAAAACGTGTGGCAAAACAGGGATATGTATCCCTTGTACAAGACGAGGAAAAAAGAACTGTAATGCCACGGGAAGAAATTGCCCCACATATAGGTTACTAGAACAGAGACTTATCTCGAGAACTGATTATGGCTGAGTCCATATCAGGCGGCAGGAAGCCTAAGAGAAAGTCTCCGAGTAAAAGGGCGAGGGATGCACTAAGGGCCAGCAGATTTAGGGAGTTCTTACAAGGAGTTACCAATATCCGAATCATGAAAGTAGACACGAAAGATGCTGGTGTACAAACGGACCCCTGTGGTTACATTGGTGCTTCCTCTCCCTCAAGACGGGGACTAGGGTCGCTTAAAGAGCTAGAACGACCAAAAGGGCATCCTGTGGCAAAACCACAGACGAACGTACCAGAGAAACAAGACATACAAGTCAATGTAATAGACAGTACATTTTCCTCTACCAACTCTGGTATACAAAAAGGTTTGGGCGTAGATCCCAAAAGGGTATACCCCAACCTAGAACACGCACTACAATTAGCACGCCTGGAGGAGCCGGCGGTCCTCACCACAGCCCTGAGGCATGTGGTACGTGTCGGTCATGAATACGGCAGAGACGTCACCTTCTCGGTGATGGAGGCTGTCGACAGAATACAGCTGAAGACAATGAATCTCCCCACCGACTTTGGAGCCCTGCGTGACCTGATCAAAAAAGTATTTGACAGACGAAATGAGAAATTTGATCTAGATGAACTCTACAGTCAATCTGTCATAACAAATGGAAGAATAGCCCACGACTGGAATAAGAACTGGCCCGAATCACATATAAGAACATATTATGCACGAGACCCATTTAAACGTAGGACAGATTAACTCACATAACAGCAAATTAGTCATGCAGGAACTCCGCAGAGTCGTGGAGGAGAGGAGTCTGGATGTGCTCTGTTTGCAGGAACCATACTCCCTGGCTGGGCGAATCCCATTTGCGGCAGCAAGTTGGCAGGTCATTCACAGTGGAGCAGAACCCAGAGCAGCTATAATGATCATCAACAAAGCGCTAAGAGCCACAGTTCTCTCCCAGTTTTCCGACGATCACTGCAACGTCGTGGAACTACAAACACCAGCTGGAGTACTATACATCATAAACATGTACTTCCAGTACGGCCGGACAATAGATGAATTCCTTGACAAGCTTACACAAGTAACCACGGCGTTGCGGGGACGTCGATGTGTCATTACAGCAGACATAAATGCCAAGTCCCCCCTGTGGTTCAGCGGCACACGAGATGACCGAGGAGAAAAGGCTGAAGAGACCATCATGGCGCTACAGCTAATGGTCGCCAATAAGCAAGGAAACCCGCCCACCTACGCAGGAGGTGGGGGCGAGGGCACCAACATTGACGTTACATTGGTCACGCCCAATCTCGCCACCAAAGTAACAAACTGGATGGTCTGGGACCAGGTAACAACCAGCGACCACAATCTTATCACATTCTCATTGGGAGACGAAGAATGCCGCTGGGACATGGGGTGGGAGACACAGCTAAACTACAACAGAGCTGACTGGGATCGCCTGGCAAGGGAGTGTGAAATACCGACATTGCCCGACGGTGACGAAAATGTCGAGGGATACGCAGAGGAGCTGGTGAAAGCAGTCGTAAGGGCGGTAAAGGCCGCTGTACCAACCAGGAGGAGAGCCGTAGCGGCCTCTCCGTCACCATGGTCAACCGAGCTGGGACAGATGCGCCAGTCTGTCAGGAGGGCCAGGAGGTACTACCAGCGAAGTGTCGTCTGGGAAGAAAAGCAACGTTGGCTGCTGAGATATAGAGAGGCCAAGGAGCACTTCCAGCAAGAGCTCAAAGCCGTGAGGCTACAGAGCTGGGAGAAGTATGTACAAACGCAACTAGCTACAGACCCATGGGGTGTACCATATAAGTTGGTGCGGGAAAAGATCAGGTCACCCATGGTGTTGTCCACCGTCAGGGATCAGGGCAGGATGACGGAAACCTGGCAGGAGACTGCTGAGGTCCTCCTCCGTGTCCTGCTGCCTGACGATGGCGAAAATGAGGACTCTGAGGCACAACAGCAGATTCGGAGACAAGATCTAGAGGAATACCGAAACAACAATATGGTATATCCCTTCTCCGAGGAAGAAGTAGCTACACAAATAAAAGCCCTTAAAAGAGGCAAGGCTCCAGGCCCAGACGGCATCACCGCAGAGGTGGTGCAATTCCTGGCTCCCCAATTGGTGGCACCTCTCACAAAGTTGTACAACGAGTGTCTGCGGCTCGGGAAATTCCCCCAAATATGGAAAAGGGCTACAGTTGTAATAATCAAGAAAAGTCGAGACAAAGATCCACGAGAACCCAAATCCTACAGGCCCATATGTCTATTAGACACACTGGGGAAACTTTTTGAGAGGTTGCTGGCAGACAGACTGGCAGCACATCGAGTGTTGTGCGGGATGAGTAACAGACAATTCGGTTTCAGGACAGGGAGATCGGCGTCTGACGCCATCGCCCTGGCTGCTGAGGTCTGCGCCTCTACCCCGCACAAATACGTGGTCGGCATCATGGTGGATATCAGTGGCGCCTTTGACAGCCTGTGGTGGCCCTCGCTCTTCTCTCGATTGCGAGAGAAGGAGTGCCCAGCGTCGCTATATGGCTGTCTCAGGAGCTATTGTGAGAATAGGGAGGTCTGGCTATCGTCCCCTAGCGGAAGAGTAAGCAAAAAGATCACCAAGGGGTGTCCACAGGGGTCAGTCCTGGGGCCACTCTTTTGGGATGTTAATATGGAACCTCTTTTGGACAACCTTCAGAACAGCGACGATGTGCTAGAGGGCATAGCCTACGCGGACGACCTCCTCCTGCTGGTTGGTGGCCGTAGCCGCGAAGACTTAGAGCCGAAAATTGAAAGGGCCATAACAATCCTAAGTACATGGTGCCACCTGTCCAAAATGAAGATTTCTCCAACAAAATCTACATATCTACTCTTAAAAGGACAACTAGTTAGAAATCCAACTGTGAGGATAGACGGCTCACCAGTTCTTCGACGCCATGAAGCGCGATACCTGGGCGTAGTCGTCGATGAGAGGTGGACATATACATCACACATAGATACCGTTACACAAAAATCCTTGGAAACATTAAATCATCTCATTGCAATTGGACACAAGCGATTTCACCTACCACCAGAACTAATCAAATTATATCATAATAGCATATTGACTTCAATTGTAGGATATGGATCAGGAATCTGGGCCCACAGACTCACGAGGGTTATGCCTGCCATGGCTGTGAGAAGAGTGCAGCGGAGCATGTTACTAAGATCAGTGGGAGCATACAGAACTACACCTGGAGGAGCCCTAACAGTACTGATGGGGCTCTGCCCGCTCGACATTAAAATCCGGGAGCAGGCAGCATGGTACTGGATAAAAAAGGGAAACAGGGACAAAGTAGTTGAATTGATGGGGATATACGTGGGGAACAAAATTGAAATCAAACGAAGGGGGGAAGAACTTTGGCAAGAACAATGGGATAAAGAGGAAACCGGTCGGCGAACACATGAACTGCTGCCCAATATTAGGGAAAGGTTACAACTAAAGCACTTCACACCATCACGAGGACTGCTGCACTTCCTCACAGGTCATGGACCCTACCCGGCATATCTATGCCGGTTTGGGAAACAGGCGACACCAGCGTGTGACTGTGGGGCCACACCAGGCACCCCGGAACACGTGGTGTATGAGTGCCACCTCTTCGACGATGTAGCCGCGCAACTTCGTCAGCAATTACCAAATCACGACACGTATCACCTGCTCAGGCATGAGGACCACTTTACAATCCTGAATAAATTATCTAACGAAATATCACTCAAAGTGATAAGGGACTATTTAAGGAACAACAATTAAGACCTAACTATTCCCAAATTAGACTCTGCGCATTCTAACCTGTTCCGCCGAGGCGAGGACTTGGCCAGCCGCTTTACGGCTGGAATCCGCCATGCCTGGGATTAGGAGGTAGGGTGCGCCCAACTACCGATTGAGACACTCACCAACTTTGACACTAGGTTAAGATAGAGTAGACGTAGGATAAGCTAGGATAGAAACCATT
>NW_026047399.1:540000-542500 GCF_023864345.2 Schistocerca serialis cubense
TACCTTAACCTAACCTACGTCGTACCTTAACCTAACCTACGTCGTACCTTAACCTAACCTACGTCGTACCTTAACCTAACCTACGTCGTACCTTAACCTAACCTACGTCGTACCTTAACCTAACCTACGTCGTACCTTAGCCTAACCTACGTCGTACCTTAGCCTAACCTACGTCGTACCTTAACCTAACCTACGGCGTACCTTAACCTAACCTACGTCGTACCTTAACCTAACCTACGTCGTACCTTAACCTAACCTACGTCGTACCTTAACCTAACCTACGTCGTACCTTAACCTAACCTATGTCGTACCTTAACCTAACCTATGTCGTACCTTAACCTAACCTATGTCGTACCTTAACCTAACCTATGTCGTACCTTAACCTAACCTATGTCGTACCTTAACCTAACCTATGTCGTACCTTAACCTAACCTGTGTCGTACCTTAACCTAACCTGTGTCGTACCTTAACCTAACCTGTGTCGTACCTTAACCTAACCTGTGTCGTACCTTAACCTAACCTGTGTCGTACCTTAACCTAACCTGTATTGCGCCTTAACCTAACCTGTATTGCGCCTTAACCTAACCTGTATTGCGCCTTAACCTAACCTGTATTGCGCCTTAACCTAACCTGTATTGCGCCTTAACCTAACCTGTATTGCGCCTTAACGTAACCTATATTGCGCCTTAACCTAACCTATATTGCGCCTTAACCTAACCTATATTGCGCCTTAACGTAACCTATATTGCGCCTTAACGTAACCTATATTGCGCCTTAACTTAACCTATATTGCGCCTTAACGTAACCTATATTGCGCCTTAACGTAACCTATATTGCGCCTTAACGTAACCTATATTGCGCCTTAACGTAACCTATATTGCGCCTTAACGTAACCTATATTGCGCCTTAACATAACCTATATTGCGCCTTAACCTAACCCACATTGCGCCTTAACGTAACCTATATTGCGCCTTAACGTAACCTATATTGCGCCTTAACGTAACCCACATTGCCCCTTAACGTAACCCACATTGCGCCGTAACGTAACCCAACACACGTTGGGCCTTAACCCAACACACGTTGGGCCTTAACCCAACACACGTTGGGCCTTAACCCAACACACGTTGGGCCTTAACCCAACACACGTTGGGCCTTAACCCAACACACGTTGGGCCTTAACCCAACACACGTTGGGCCTTAACCCAACACACGTTGGGCCTTAACCCAACACACGTTGGGCCTTAACCCAACACACGTTGGGCCTTAACCCAACACACGTTGGGCCTTAACCCAACACACGTTGGGCCTTAACCCAACACACGTTGGGCCTTAACCCAACACACGTTGGGCCTTAACCCAACACACGTTGGGCCTTAACCTGCTCTGTAATTGTCATACGACGCGTTAAATTAGTGTAGTGTTGCCTAACTGCAACCCCCGCAATATAGTTTGCTACTCGCACTGCCCGGTCCCCAGTGTATCGCTTCATGTTAAACACCTTGCAGCTATACACTGTAATGTGGATGGCAGCAGGACGTACATGCTCAATGCCCTTTGCAGTTGTTCATTGGCATTTGCAGTTGTTCATTGGCATTTGCAGTTGTTCATTGGCATTCGCATGGCGAAGCACTTAGCCTACGCTGTGGTACGGCCTGTGTCAACTGTCCGCTGATGTTGTACGTCCAAATCACACACTGTACTGCACATTGGTCCTCATGTACTGAATGATACATCGTGGTACATGTGACCGTACAACGACTGCGCCAACAACGGCGAACCATGCGGTCCAAATGTTGTGCACTCAGCTACGTGTCGTCTCCCTATAAGAGCTGGATTGCAGTGTGGTATGCCCTGGATGGCGATCAGCATGAGCCGTCTGTTGATGTAGTGGCGCGTGTTGTCAGACGTAGTCGTCTCCTCTCACACACCGTGATAGCATGGTGCACTGCGTTCCACATCTGCGACATGCGACAGAGGCCGGTTGACAGTCGTTCGCGCAATGGACATCGCATACGTACGGGGGCCACCTTCCACGTGTTCGCGAAGCGTGCACATGTTGTTGCGTGTATGTGGGCAGACATAGTGTGTCGTGACACCTGACACAGGCATGCAACAATCGTTGAATTTGCAAATGGCGATGGACGCCTACGTTTGCTGGTGACGTTACGCAAATGAACAACTGGTAAACCGTTGTGGTGCGGTTGTTCTCGCTAGAGGTGAATCAGTGATGGCGACGATCGGTTGAGCTACCAACCGGTTGTTCCAGCGATACCCACCATGCCCACGAACGTGAATGGCATCTGGGTGTGAAGCGATACGCGGCGGTGGCTGGGTGGGACCGTCCCCGGCCGGTGAGGGGGGGCCTCCCGGCGTGCTGGCCGCGCGGTGCGTGGGCGCACGCGCTACAGCCGGCTGGTGGGGGCGGCCAGTGGCAGGCGCGCCGGCCGACGGAGGCGGCAGGCGGCGCAGCTGCGCGCCGGCGCACCCTGCACGCGGCGCC
>NW_026047399.1:552500-562500 GCF_023864345.2 Schistocerca serialis cubense
CTCTGCCGCACGAAATCGTGGACCGGCAATCACTCCACCTGCGCCCCACTCCAACCGCCCAACTCGCAACTCCAGCGGATGAACGGCGGACTTTTCCCGCAGTCGCAATGTGCAATCCACCCCTATAACATGCGTTTCATGAAGAGCTACGTCCCATCTCCGGCGGTACACCGAAAGGTTACCGCCCTTCGATAGTGCCGTTTTCGCGCTAATCGAAGTGCTAGGGTTTACAGGTGCCAGCCAGCCAGCCAGCCAGCCAGCCAGCCAGCCAGCCAGCCAGCCAGCCAGCCAGCCAGCAAGCAGCAGTTCCCGGTCCCGGCCTGCAGCGGTGGTCCCGCAGCCAGCCAGCCAGCCAGCCAGCCAGCCAGCCAGCCCGCCAGCCAGCCAGCCTGCCAGCCCTCCGGTGGCAGCAGCAGTCCAGCCAGCAGCAGTCCTGCCAGCAGCAGCAGCAGCAGCAACAGCCGCCGCCGCCGCCGCCGCCGCCCCGGCCCAGTCCGCGGCAGCAGCGTCCCTGCCTCTCGCCGTCGCCTTCGCCGTCGCCTTCGCCGTCGCCGTCGCCGTCGCCGTCGCCGTCGCCGTCGCCGTCGCCGTCGCCGTCGCCGTCGCCGTCGCCGTCCGTCGTCTCCCAGTGTGTGTCCTGTCCCTTTAGTGCTGTGTTTTTCTTTCTTCTTCTTGTCGTCATGTCCGCTCCCACCACCACCGTCACTACTACCACCACCGCCATCGTGTATACGTCCCCTTCCGCCGCCACCACCACTATCACTTGGTGTGCCCAGTCCCACCCCCCTCCTTCCATCCCTCCCCTCCTCACTATCCCTTCGCCCTCGCTCTTTGTCGCCCCCTCTCCCGCCTCTTCCTCTCGTTCTGATCCTTTCCCCCCACTCCCCCAGCCTGTCACTGCAGCTCCGGCTAGGGTGGTGGCCCGTCGGGCCACTGCCCACGCCCAGCTCTCCCCGTCGCCGTCGCCATCGCCTTCACCGCCACCACCGTCATCGTCACCATCACCATCACTGCCACATTCGCCTGCACCGTCACAGTCACTCTCTCCGGCGCCGACTGCTGCGTCCGTGCCGGGACCTGTCCCTTCCCGCCACCTCCCCATCGTTCCCATCCCTCATGTCACCACCCGCCCATCTGCCGCTGTCAAACGCCCTAGTGGCGCCTCCACTTCCTCTGCTCCTAAAAAGGCTCCGCCCCGCCCCCCCTCCCCACCCCAAATTGCCATGGACGTCTCCCCACCAGGCCCCGCTCCCTCCTCCTCCTCCTCCTCCTCCTCCCCACCCGGTCTCTACAAATATCTCCTGTCCCATCCCGATCCTTCCTTCCTCGAGGCCCGGAATCTTTCCCTCCTCCTCCGCCAACATTTCCCTGGCGCCCCCATATCTCTCCTTACTCCCAGACGGGATTCTGTTCTTATCTCCTCCCCCAGCCCCACCCTCCATACTGACATCCTCTCCCGCCTCCCCATCACCCGTTTTGGTCCTCACGCCACCCTCACCCCTGCTCCCTCCCCATCTCCTACCCGCCAACCCCAACCCCCGCGTCGCCCGCCGACCCTCACCGCCGTGATCACTCGGCTTAGCCCGTCGATCACGGAGGAGGAGGTGCTGGCGGAGCTGAAGGCCCATCCCACCCTGGAGGTGCGGGCAGTCCGCCGCATTTTCAACGCGACCGGCCCCACCCGCCTTATGCGGGTTTTCTCTGAGGACGCCCCCTCCATTGACCGTCTCCTGAAGGAGGGTGCCCTCCTCTTCAATCAGCGGTTCAAAGTCGACCCCTCCCGTTCCCCCCCTCAATCCCTGCGCTGCCAGAGGTGTCTGCGCTACAATGCACATCCAACAGCCGAGTGCCGCGAGGCCCCCACCTGCCCGCATTGTCGGCAAGCGCACTTCCTCCGGCAGTGCCCCAACCTCCAATCCCCTCCCTCCTGTAATACCTGCAGCCTCCCCCACCCCACCTACTCCCAAAAATGTAAAGCCCGACCTCCTCCTACCACTCCTGAACTCACCGTCCCTGTCCGTCCCCTGGACGCCCCCACCCCTCCTGGCAATTCCCTTCGTCCCCCCCCCACTGCTGAGGACATCATCAGGTTCCTCACCATTGTCCTCCAAAACGTCCATCCCTTTCAGCGCCCCCACACCTTACAACAGATCTCCCTCGCCGCCCGTTCCATATTCCACCTTAAAATGTACGCCACCTTTTCCAATAACCAGGCCCATTTCACCTTCTCCCGCCTTGACACCCTCGTCTAAGTCCTTCCAATGGCGCGACAGCATCGTATCCTTTTCAACAATATCCGCTCCCTTCCCGCCAACAAGAACCTCTTCCTACACACCCTTGCTACCCACCGTGTGGATGCCTTCCTCCTTAATGAAACCTTCCTCCAACCCCACCACTCCATCCACACCTCCCCCTATCTCCTCCACCGCTCCGATAATCCCCTCCCAGTTGCGCGTGGCGGAGTTGCCATTGGCCACCACCGCCAGATCCCCGTTCGGCTCCAGCCTCTCCTTCCCGACCCCACCGAACACCTGATCCTTAGTCTCTCCTTCCCCGGCCTTACCATTACCTGTGCCACCATCTATGTCCGCCCCAACGCCCCTCTTCCTTTCGACTTCCTCTCCCACATCGACCGTACCTTCTCCTCCTATGTGATCGCCGCCGACCTCAACATCCATAGTCGCTCCGCTGCCCAGTTACGGCGGTGGCATCGGTTCCTCTCCTCCCTTCAAGGCGACCTCATCCCCATCCCCCAGCACACCCGTCCCGAATCCAACTCCACTCCCGATGTTATCCTCTCCTCCCCCAACCTCCTTGGTCGCATTACGGTGGATGTCCTGGAGCCTATTGGTAGCGACCATCTCCCTGTCCTCCTCACCGTGTCAGACGGCCGTCGCCCCCGCCCCGACCCTCGTCATGACCCTCCCCCTAAGTACATCCATGACTATTCCCGTGCCAACTGGAATGCCTACCGGGATACCCTCTCCACTCAGGTCGATAGCCACCCTCTCGCCTACCGCCGTCCCGATGATGTCACCCATGCCGCCTCCTTTCTCCAGCAGACCTTGTCTGAGGCCGTGGAGGCCCACGTCCCTACTGTTGCCGTCCACCCCCACCGTCCTACCTTACCACCACAGGCCGTCCTCCTCCTCCGTGAATCCCGTCGTCTCTACCGTGCCTTCCTCCGCACGCGTGACCCGGACACCCTACGACGCCACCGGCAACTACAGCGACACATTCGGAATTTGCTCGCGGCCAAGAAACGCCGGGACTGGCGACAGACATGCACCCGTTTAAATGCTACCCTCCCCATAAACTCGTCCAAGTTCTGGACCGCCTTCCGTCGCCTTACCGGAACTAAACCCTCCCCCTACTATCCTCTTCTCCACGATGATCACCCCTTCCCTGACGCCCTTAGTAAGGCCAATCACTTTGCCTCCTACCTGTCCGATGTGTTTTCCATCCCTGATGATCCCCAGTTCGATTACTCCCTCTTCCCAGATATCCGCGATCGAACTGACACCTCTGTCCCTCCCCTCGCTCCTGGTTTCCAGTACTTGGACAACATTCCACACACGGACCTTAATGCCCCCATCACCACACAGGATCTCATCGATACACTCCGCACCAAACGCAACACCGCTCCTGGTCACGATCGTGTTACCTACCGTCACCTTCGTGAAGCTCCTGTCTCTTTTCTCTCCACCCTGGCCAGGCTCTACAATGTAGTCCTGTCCACCGGTTACTACCCCGACCTGTGGAAAACCTCCCGTATCCTCATGTTCCTCAAACCTGGCAAACCGCCGTCCGCCGTCTCCTCCTACCGTCCCATCAGCCTTACCTCGGTCTTCAGCAAGGTCCTGGAATCTATCCTCACCCGCCGCATCCACCAGCATCTCCGCCAGCACCGCCTCCTCCCCATTACCCAGTGTGGCTTTCGGCCGTCCTTCTCTTCCGACGATCTTCTCCTTCACCTCACTCATCTCCTTTCCGAACAGCTCAATTCCCGTCGCTCCGCAATCTTCCTCTCTCTTGACCTCGAACGCGCATATGACCGCGTATGGCATTCCGGTCTCCTCTTCAAGCTCCAAACCTTCGCCCTTCCCATTAACTACGTTCGTCTGATCGGTTCCTTTCTCTCCCGCCGTCCTTCCTATGTCACCATCCATAACACCGTTTCCTACACCTTTTTCCCCTCCGCCGGTGTGCCCCAAGGCTCCGTCCTATCCCCCCTTCTGTACTTGTTGTACACGGCGGACATGCCGCCGCCGTCACCCCCTGTCCACCTTCTCCAGTTTGCCGATGACACCGCCTTCCTTGCCCTTGCCCCCACCCTGCGACGCTCCCAACGCCTTCTCCAATCCCATCTTGACCGGTTCACCGCTTGGTGCAACCAGTGGTTGCTCAAGGTCAATCCTTCCAAAACCCAGGCGATCATTGTAGGCAACACCACTCCCTCCTTCCGCCTCCTTGATTTCTATCTCACCGTTTATGGCCGTCCCATCGCTCTCACCCCCACCCTTAAGTACCTTGGCGTCACCCTCGACCGTCGCCTCTCCTGGACTCCCCATCTCCAGACAATCCAAGCCAAGGCGCGTTCCCGACTCCGTCTCCTCAAGCTCCTTTCCGGCCGAACGTGGGGTTTGGACCCCTCCACCATCCTCCACACCTATAAGTCCCTCATCCGCCCTATCCTCTGTTACGCCCATCCAGCCTGGATCTCCGCCCCCCCTTCCTTTTATAAATCCCTCCAAATCCTTGAACGCCATGCTCTCCGCCTTGCCTATCGCATCCGTCTCCCTTCCCCCACGCGGATCCTGTATGACCTTATCCCCTTCCCCCACCTCCTCCTCTTCCTCGAAAGGCTACGAATCCTCTACACCTCCCGTAAACTCGATCCTCCTCACCCGCTCGTCTCCCCGATCCTCTCCCACCCCCGCCCGCTGCCGCGCCTGTACTCCCATGTCCCACCCGGTCTCCATCTCTCCACCCTCCTTACCCTCTCCCAAGGTGGTTTCCGCCAGCTCCCTCTCCCTGATGATGTCCTCGTCCCCTCCATCTACCCCTCCTATCAACTTTGACCCTGCCCCCCCTCCCTCCTGGTGTCCTTTCCCTGCGGCACCCTCCCTCCTTTCTCTTCCCTTCCCTTCTCTCTCCTTTTCCCCCATCCCCTCCCTCCACCCCTCTTCTTCCGGGCTTCCCCTCCCCCTTCCTCTCTCCCCCCTCTTTCCCCAGCCCGTGGCGTCCCTGCTCTCCCCTCTCGCTTTCCCTCTCCCCCTCCTCCTCCTCCTCCTCCTCCTCCTCCTCCTCCTCTCTTGGCAGGTCCCCGGACTCGCACACGCATCGTGAACTTTCGCGCGCCGGAGATCAACGCCCTCGGATTAGTGTCTGTGCCGTCGTGTCTGTGCCTCAGTGTTTTTCGCCGTCCACGCTCCTTCGTTCACGTGTGTCATCTACCTCGTCAGTGCTTGTGCCCAGTGCCGACGGTTTTTCTTGTTTGTTTCGTCAAGTGTGAACGGCTTCATGTTTTTTAACTATTGTATCTCCTGTTTTTTAACCGCCATTCTGTTACTTGTCTGTCTCCCTTTCTTTTTTCTTGTACTGCTTATGGCTGAAGAGCGGAGTACACTGTTCCGCTGCCAGCCCACCTTGTATGGGGTGTCCAAATTACAATAAAGAAAAAAAAAAAAAAAAAAAAGAGCTACGTCCAATATGCGACATTCCCGCTGTCCGTATACATGAGCTGCGAGCTGTACCAGTTACGAGCTAGAGACGCGATCGCGTTGCTCTCTGTACGAATGCCGATGCTGAGCGGTCAGCTAGGAGGCGCTCCATCCATGTCGGTACCGGTGAGCGTTGCACTCGCAGTCGCAAAAACGTACGGCAAGTATATTACTCGGAAGAGTCAATGACAGTCCACGCCCCCCTGCGTGGGAAGAGTCTTTCTAGGCCATGACCCACCGGAAGGGCGCAGCGTCCCCCACCCCAGACATGTGACGTCACACCATCGGTATTGACGACGAGACTGATTCCTTATAATCATTTGCCATACACCGGTGGAAGCTGCCGAGACGAGTAACTACATAGCGGGCTCGCCGTGTCACTAATGTACAGAGATACAACAGTTTCGACTGGAACCGGATTAAACGTATACACGGCGCTGATTAGTAATAGATAGAGCCATCAGAATACAGATAATGTATACAACTGTCCGTATACATGCTTAAAGACTCTGCTCACAATCACAACCACACGTCAGCCACACACCCTTTTCACGCACTACTCTCTGCCTGTAACACGCACACAGACAATATGTAAGCACCAGCATGGAACAACACCCAGTGCATCCCCTCCGCCACATTAGACAATCCACACTGTCATAACCAGACTGGGAGGTCCACTCAGAAAACAGAATATCCCACCCACCCGACAACCACCATTGCTCAGCCAAGCCACCAACACCCACACATGTCCTACACAGGGGTGCACCCAACATCACAATACTGCCTCCTCTCACAGCACACAAACAATGGCAGGAATGAAAGACACAGGTCTGCCACAAGCATGGAATGAGAGCGCCGCCTGTCATGAGCCAAAGGTGCATCCTGACGTGGCAAATCAGATGATGCCGCACTCATCCACTTACTATAATCACAATCAACAAACCGGCCGCCCCGCCCCCCCATTAAACCTTTCCTTACAACAATGTGTACCTTAACCTAACCTATATCGTACCGTAACCTAACCTATATCGTACCGTAACCTAACCTACGTCGTACCTTAACCTAACCTACGTCGTACCTTAACCTAACCTACGTCGTACCTTAACCTAACCTACGTCGTACCTTAACCTAACCTACGTCGTACCTTAACCTAACCTACGTCGTACCTTAACCTAACCTACGTCGTACCTTAACCTAACCTACGTCGTACCTTAACCTAACCTACGTCGTACCTTAACCTAACCTACGTCGTACCTTAACCTAACCTACGTCGTACCTTAACCTAACCTACGTCGTACCTTAACCTAACCTACGTCGTACCTTAACCTAACCTACGTCGTACCTTAACCTAACCTACGTCGTACCTTAGCCTAACCTACGTCGTACCTTAGCCTAACCTACGTCGTACCTTAACCTAACCTACGGCGTACCTTAACCTAACCTACGTCGTACCTTAACCTAACCTACGTCGTACCTTAACCTAACCTACGTCGTACCTTAACCTAACCTATGTCGTACCTTAACCTAACCTATGTCGTACCTTAACCTAACCTATGTCATACCTTAACCTAACCTATGTCGTACCTTAACCTAACCTATGTCGTACCTTAACCTAACCTATGTCGTACCTTAACCTAACCTGTGTCGTACCTTAACCTAACCTGTGTCGTACCTTAACCTAACCTGTGTCGTACCTTAACCTAACCTGTGTCGTACCTTAACCTAACCTGTGTCGTACCTTAACCTAACCTGTATTGCGCCTTAACCTAACCTGTATTGCGCCTTAACCTAACCTGTATTGCGCCTTAACCTAACCTGTATTGCGCCTTAACCTAACCTGTATTGCGCCTTAACCTAACCTGTATTGCGCCTTAACCTAACCTGTATTGCGCCTTAACCTAACCTGTATTGCGCCTTAACCTAACCTATATTGCGCCTTAACGTAACCTGTATTGCGCCTTAACCTAACCTATATTGCGCCTTAACCTAACCTATATTGCGCCTTAACGTAACCAATATTGCGCCTTAACGTAACCTATATTGCGCCTTAACGTAACCTATATTGCGCCTTAACGTAACCTATATTGCGCCTTAACGTAACCTATATTGCGCCTTAACGTAACCTATATTGCGCCTTAACGTAACCTATATTGCGCCTTAACGTAACCTATATTGCGCCTTAACATAACCTATATTGCGCCTTAACCTAACCCACATTGCGCCTTAACGTAACCTATATTGCGCCTTAACGTAACCTATATTGCGCCTTAACGTAACCCACATTGCCCCTTAACGTAACCCACATTGCGCCGTAACGTAACCCAACACACGTTGGGCCTTAACCCAACACACGTTGGGCCTTAACCCAACACACGTTGGGCCTTAACCCAACACACGTTGGGCCTTAACCCAACACACGTTGGGCCTTAACCCAACACACGTTGGGCCTTAACCCAACACACGTTGGGCCTTAACCCAACACACGTTGGGCCTTAACCTGCTCTGTAATTGTCATACGACGCGTTAAATTAGTGTAGTGTTGCCTAACTGCAACCCCCGCAATATAGTTTGCTACTCGCACTGCCCGGTCCCCAGTGTATCGCTTCATGTTAAACACCTTGCAGCTATACACTGTAATGTGGATGGCAGCAGGACGTACATGCTCAATGCCGTTTGCAGTTGTTCATTGGCATTTGCAGTTGTTCATTGGCATTTGCAGTTGTTCATTGGCATTCGCATGGCGAAGCACTTAGCCTACGCTGTGGTACGGCCTGTGTCAACTGTCCGCTGATGTTGTACGTCCAAATCACACACTGTACTGCACATTGGTCCTCATGTACTGAATGATACATCGTGGTACATGTGACCGTACAACGACTGCGCCAACAACGGCGAACCATGCGGTCCAAATGTTGTGCACTCAGCTACGTGTCGTCTCCCTATAAGAGCTGGATTGCAGTGTGGTATGCCCTGGATGGCGATCAGCATGAGCCGTCTGTTGATGTAGTGGCGCGTGTTGTCAGACGTAGTCGTCTCCTCTCACACACCGTGATAGCATGGTGCACTGCGTTCCACATCTGCGACATGCGACAGAGGCCGGTTGACAGTCGTTCGCGCAATGGACATCGCATACGTACGGGGGCCACCTTCCACGTGTTCGCGAAGCGTGCACATGTTGTTGCGTGTATGTGGGCAGACATAGTGTGTCGTGACACCTGACACAGGCATGCAACAATCGTTGAATTTGCAAATGGCGATGGACGCCTACGTTTGCTGGTGACGTTACGCAAATGAACAACTGGTAAACCGTTGTGGTGCGGTTGTTCTCGCTAGAGGTGAATCAGTGATGGCGACGATCGGTTGAGCTACCAACCGGTTGTTCCAGCGATACCCACCATGCCCACGAACGTGAATGGCATCTGGGTGTGAAGCGATACGCGGCGGTGGCTGGGTGGGACCGTCCCCGGCCGGTGAGGGGGGGCCTCCCGGCGTGCTGGCCGCGCGGTGCGTGGGCGCACGCGCTACAGCCGGCTGGTGGGGGCGGCCAGTGGCAGGCGCGCCGGCCGACGGAGGCGGCAGGCGGCGCAGCTGCGCGCCGGCGCACCCTGCACGCGGCGCCGTGCGGCCAAAGTAGGTCCTCGCGGGCCCGGTGCGAAGCGCGGTGGACATCTGCAGTGTGCTGGTCCGATTGAGGACTGTGTGCGCTGAGGATGCGCCGCCGCCCGGCGCTCGGCGCCGCGACGCCGTCTGCTGCTCGGTCGCCTCTGCGGTTCTCGCAGGTGGTTTGTATCGCAGCTGTGCGGACGTGTTGGCGCGTGCGCTGTGCTGGGAGAGTTCGCTTCGGCACCCAAGTGGGGCTTTTGTCCTTCTGTGGCGCTGGCGTTGGAGCTGCCGGTCACCGTAGGTGGCGCGTGTTGTCTCCCGCCGGCAATGCCACGACAGCACGCTCCCGGGCCTCTGTCGGCAGCGGCAAGCTCAGTTGGGAGCACGGGTGGTCGCACCTAAAGCGTCTACTCGCCAAACTCCGGGCGATTGCGCCTCTCTCGAACCCGACCAAGTACTTAGGACGGCGCTGCGCGCCGCCGGGACCTGAGAGGGTTTCGAGGTGTATGGTGCAGGGGAGCTCAGCCTCCTCCTGTTTGCAGAATAATTGAGCGGACGCTTGCGTGTTCGCGCGGGCCCCCGGGACACACTCCCGGGCGGCCGGCTGCTCAGCTCTAGTTGACGCAGCTCCCTGGTTGATCCTGCCAGTAGTCATATGCTTGTCTCAAAGATTA
>NW_026047399.1:567500-575000 GCF_023864345.2 Schistocerca serialis cubense
GTGCCGTAGGGGTGCCGGTAAGTGCGGGCGTTTAGCGCGGGCGTGGTCTGCTCTCGCCGTTGGTTGGCCTCGTGCTGGCCGGCGGTGCAGGATGCGCGCGCCTGCGCGGCGTTCGCGCCCCGGTGCTTCAACCTGCGTGCAGGATCCGAGCTCGGTCCCGTGCCTTGGCCTCCCACGGATCTTCCTTGCTGCGAGGCCGCGTCCGCCTTAGCGTGCTCCTCCGGGGGCGCGCGGGTGCGCGGATTCTCTTCGGCCGCCATTCAACGATCAACTCAGAACTGGCACGGACTGGGGGAATCCGACTGTCTAATTAAAACAAAGCATTGCGATGGCCCTAGCGGGTGTTGACGCAATGTGATTTCTGCCCAGTGCTCTGAATGTCAACGTGAAGAAATTCAAGCAAGCGCGGGTAAACGGCGGGAGTAACTATGACTCTCTTAAGGTAGCCAAATGCCTCGTCATCTAATTAGTGACGCGCATGAATGGATTAACGAGATTCCCGCTGTCCCTCTCGCGCGAGCGCACGCGCGCGTCTCGGCTCCCGCGTCTCCGTCGTGTTTTTCCCGGAAAAAGTGTCGCGATTCCGTTTAAATTCGGCACAGTGCTTTCGGGTATCATCCTACACCCCGTATAAAAGTTTCGAGGCCGTACGTTTCATACGTTCCGATATATGGCAAGTTTAGTGAAAAGTGTTTTGTGTCGCGTCTGAATTGGGCTACCGCCGTGAAGGCCACAGCGCGCGACCTACCGGCCACGCGCATTCGGATCTTACACTTTCTCCGATCGTGTGAAAAGATACGCTCCGATTTCTGCGAAACTTTGGGCAAACCTGCGCGGAAATAAATCACGTGTCATGCTCAAATTTTATCGTTTTACCTAAAATACTTCAGGAAATACGATCGATTATGTGAAATACGCGATGCTGTCCTTTGCGTGTGATATCTGTGCGTGTTCCCACGATATTTTGAGTGCGTAAGAGTGCTTCGATACCGAAGAAAATTTGGTGGTAGTTCTACAACAGTGCCGCAATTGTTCCCCAGAAGGCTGATCTTCAACCTATATCTGGTGATCGAGTTATAAATATTTTTCTCCGGCCTACAAGTGCTGCAGCAGCCTACACATGTTCCTCCAAATACACGTGATTATAATGATTCACCGTCAATCAATATACGCCATTGGAGTTGTGATAAGTTCCTGAGATGCTGTGGAAGACACCATCACAGTAAGTGCAGCGCATTTGCAATACGGGATCCTTTGAAACTGATGGAATGTTGTGTGTCTGCGCCGCCTTACCGGTGAACCAGAGAGCAGAGGTGGAATACAGGCCCACTTGTTGAGAGTAGATGCACTTATCTGTCATACTGCGTGTGTGGAAAATTTTTAAGGCAGATATTTCTTTTGATATCAAAAGTCACTGTGTAACGAGCGCAGCCCAGCCTCACTCGGGTACGGCGTTCGCGTCTTGATTCGGTAACAATTCACTGGCAAAATACAGAATCTAGGGACAAGAAAGGCCCCCTGTCTGAAAGTGCATACTTTCACCATCTTACACACGCGCGCAGAAAAACGTTAAGGCCATTAGTATTCGATAAGAAACAATATCTGCCGTAACGGGCGCTAGCAGGTGGCTGCGTGCGCATATAACCTCAGTGACAATTTTACTGCCAATCTGCTGACCCAACTAAAATCCCAGAAAGACAGTGTGAAAGAGCATTCATTCCTCAACCAATATGTATGCGCACAATAATTTTAAGCCTTTTAGTTTTTAAAATCAAATAGCTTCTGCTGCAAAGTGCGCTCACCGGTACAAATTGGCGACGGCAAGCGCGTCCAAATTCAGTGACAATTTACTGTCGAACTGCTACACAAACGTAAATCCCAGACAGACAGTGGGAAAGAGCATTCACCCCTCAATCAATATGTATAAGTAAAATAGTTGTAGGATCTCTAGATTTTAAAATTATATAGCTTCTGTGCAGAGTAGGACTGGCGCGAATTTAGTTTAGTCCGTGCACGCGACCGCGGCAGGCGCGATGTTAGTTTAGGTCATTATATCTGTTGAAGATGATAAGATATGGACAATGAAACCTAATTCAGTGATAGTGTAGATATTAATTGTAGAAGATGATAAGATATGGTCAAGGTAACCCAACCCTGTGATGGTGTAGATATAAATTGATAACGCACAGTGATTAAAATAAATTTTTTTTTTTTTTTTTTTAGACACAGACTATCAAAAATGAAATTGTTCTTGTCGTACATGAGATGTGGCAGGCGCGAATCTAGTTCTCTTACTGTCAAAAAGTAAATTGTTTTTGTCGTGACGTGCGCTCTCCGCCCGCGCGATTGCGGCAGACGCGAACTTAGTTTTAGTCACTTAATTCTAAGGAAAATGACAAGACAAGGACAATGTAACCCAATACAGGGGTAGTGCACACATTCATCAGTCATGCTCAATGATTTAAATACGATTCAAACTGATAGTGTGAATAATTAAACTGTGTTAGTCGCTACTGGCGCTGTCCGTAAATACGATTACGGCTACTGGGAACCTACTATAGGCTCTACGCCTTCCAAATCTGAGGAGATATGAATAATATAACCTAACACAGTGCTGGCGTAAACCTCCCTTCGTCGCGAACAGTGATCACAAACATTTTCAGACTCATAGTGTCAATAGTTAAATTCTATTTGCTGTGGCGTGGGCGATCCGCAAATGAAGCTGGGGCGAAGTACCTTACTGCCGTACATCTGCTAAGTCAGGGGAGATATGGACAATATAAACTAATACAGTGTTAGTGTACAACATACTCCATCACGAGTGTGAATTTCCGATTTGCTGGACCTGTGTTTTGGAGCCACGGCAGCGGGTGGACGCTACAGAGCCCAGCTGACTCCCCCCGCCCACCACCCCGCGAGAGCGACCGCATTCCAGCGCCCGGCCGGCTCGCCCGTTGCAGGCAGGCAGCCGACGCGCTTGTCCCCAGCCGGCCCAGGTAGGCTCGTCCCCAGGCGGCCGGTGAGGAACCAGCGCTACAGCAGCATCACGCGCCGCGCGAAGCCACTCGCGATAAACGAACTGGCCAAGTGCTTCACTCGCCAGTGTACAAAGGCGGCTTCTGTACGGACACACTCAATAACTCCAGAATAGGACACATGCAACACACAAGGTAACGCCCAAAAACAAAACAAAATGGGGACAAACAAAGAATTGTCACCTGCAAAAACAGAGCCCAACAGAATCTCGCTGGCCCCCATGGAGAACGATTCCTCCAAATCCCAGGAAGATCTGGAAAACGTGGCAGCTATGAGGGAAGAAATAGTGTCCTTCCTTTTTAATGAAACGAATAAGATAAACAATGTCCAGAAAAGGTTTATTTTGGGAAAATTATCGGCATATGAGCGAATTGTACGGAAATACGAAATGGAAATTCTGGAACTGAAAACGGAACTCAGGTGCACTAAAGCTGCCCAAGCAGCAAAAATACCAGTACAGGAAACATATGCTTCCAAGGCATCCACCAAAGCGACACCTACCAACGAAAGTCGAGGCCCAAAACCTGAGCCCAAGTTGCTAGTTGTGAAGCCAGCAGAAGGAGCGCAACAAGCAGCAAAAGATCTCGAGGAAACAGTAAAGAAAGTAATCACAACATCGCTGAAAGATGTGAGGGTCACGAAATTTAAGACTACAAGGGACAAAAACGTAATACTAGAATTCCCAGATACAGAAGAAGCAAACAGACTGAAGAAGTGTGAAGAGTTTAGTCGTTCAGGGCTTACCATCCAGGACCCTAAAAAAAGGAATCCCAGGGTAATTCTCTTTGATGTTCCAAGAGATACTCAAGAAGGACAGCTGAAAACTGAGCTGTATGAACGAAACCTGTCAAGAGCAGGCCTCACACTTGAAGAGGTCGTGAGTGGAACACAGATCGCCTTCAAAACTGGACCTAAAAATCGAGAAGTGGTGAACCTAGTGCTGGAGGTGGCACCGAAAATATGGAACAGGCTGACTGAACAAGGACGAGTGTATCTCCACTGCACATCCCACAGGGTGCAAAATTACACAAATATTAGCAGGTGCTATAAATGCCAGGGCTTTGGTCACACATCAACAAGATGCACAAGTGCTGAAACAATATGTGGACACTGTGCAGCACCTGGACACTCCTTCAAAGAATGCAGGCTTAAAGAACAACCACCACACTGTGCGAACTGCAAACGCTGGAAGAGAGACTGCAAACACTCAGTTCTGGACCAAAACTGCCCTGAATACAAGAGAGCAAAAGAAGCAATCCAACGAATGACCGATTATGGGAAGTAAAAACAACGATGTGCTACCTTCAGACCATAGATCCTCAACGGACCTACAACTTAGCCCCTTAAAAATCCTCCAAATAAATGGGCAAAGATCTAAAACAGTACCTGACCAACTAGTCATGAAAATGGAGGAAGAGGAGTTAGATGTACTACTGGTACAGGAACCATACACACTAGATGACAAAATCACAGGTTATCCACCAGGTTATCGAATGGTTTACAGCTCCAAACATGGAACACCAAAGGCAGCTATAATCATTCGTACTAAGAGCTTAAATGTACTCCAGCTAACCACATTATCTGATACACATACATGTGCGGCAAGCATAAGTGGAGCCTTTGGAGAACTGTACCTGGTGTGTGTGTACTGCCAGTATGGTGAACCGATTGACCGCTTCCTAAATAAACTTGAGGACATACTGCACAACTTGGCTGGAAAACCAGTAATTATAGGCCTAGATGCAAATGCGACATCCCCATTATGGTATGGTGATATGGCAAATGGGGACGGTAGGAAGATGGAAGACTTCATCTACCAGCATGGTCTTGTACTACTGAATGAGGAATCTCCATTAACAACTTTCAGTGGACCAAATGGAGAGAGTAACATAGACCTCACTATTTGTACAACAATTGTGGCTAGAACAACAACTAAATGGAAGGTTCATGGGGGATGGACAACCAGCGATCACAGGGCCATAACATATGAAGTTGCCCCACAACAGAGAAACAGAACAGCTATAGTGCAAGAAAAATACAACACACAATTTGCGAAATGGGCAATTTTTGATCAGTGCTTTGCAAAGGAAGTAGAATACCTGGAGAATATCCAAGCAATGGATGTTAATGAGAAGGTTCGATGCCTGGAAGGGGCAGTACGAGCTAGCTGCAAAAAATCGATGAGAAGAAAAACCTGGCTACAGCACCCTATACCATGGTGGAACGAGACACTTAGACTACAGCGACAAAACACAATGACAGCACGACGAACCCTGCAAAATGCCCGCCGAAATGGAACTGCAGAAGAAATCGAAGCAGCAAAACAAGAGTACAAAATAAAACGAAATGAATACACGAAACAGATCACCATTGCTAAAGAGGATGCATGGAAGAAGTGGGTATCTGACTGTGACAACAACAATCCCTGGGCAGCAACTCAAAAAATACTCCGACCAAAAACAGGTACAGAAAACGTCCTCAGCAACATAAAACTTCCAAACCAGACCCAAACAATGACGTGGGAGGACACAATCCAGCATCTACTGCGCTCACTTCTGCCCGATGACAAACCAGAAGAGGATACAGCTCATCAGGAAGAAGTTAAAGTGGAAAACATAAGGTACAGCAGTATAGAAAACGCACCAGAGTTTTCGAGAGAGGAAGTGGACGCTGCCATCAAAGCATGTAAACCGAAGAAAGCTACAGGTCCTGATGGTATTGATGACCTAATAATCAAAAGAATATGGCGCACACATCCAGCTCTCCTAATGGATATATTCAACTCTTGCCTTCGTGAACATACTGTACCAGAGCCATGGAAAAAAGGACTAGTGTGCATATTGCTCAAGTCCCATGGAAAGCCTAGAGATGAACCAAAATCATATCGGCCCATATGTCTACTGTCTATACTAGCGAAAGTACTTGAGAGATTAATGGTATGGCGCCTGGAGGAACAATACGAAACCTCAGGTCTTAAAGCCCCAAACCAGTTTGGGTTCAGGAAAGGTGCATCCACAGAGATGGCTATTAGGCAGGTGCTACACAATACTGTATGTGAGGAGAAGTATGTCATGGCCATCTTTGTGGATATCGCTGGGGCGTTTGACAATTTATGGTGGCCAAGTGTCATGAGGCGACTACGGGAAATAGGCTGCCCAATAAACATATATAGACTAATAGAAAACTATTTCACAAATAGGAAGGCCATAGTGCAAACAAGTGCTGGCACAACCGAAAAATTAGTCACAAAAGGGTGTCCACAAGGTTCCATCTGTGGTCCCTTTCTTTGGAATCTAGTTTTTGATGAAATAGTAGCGGAAAAAGAAGGGAACCAATGGACCAAAGTAGCTTATGCAGATGACCTCGCCATCATCACTCGAGGCAACAGCCGCAAGCAACTTGAGGACCAGGCGACACTAGCCTTGAGAGAGATTGGAGACTGGGCCAAGACAAATAAACTGCAAATCTCCAAACCAAAGACCGTAGCAATGACATTAAAAGGACACTTTGATAGGGAGAGGCCACCACAAGTAAAATTCGAAGGGCAGAACATCAAGTTTGTGAAAGAATTCACATACCTGGGCGTTACGCTGGACGAGAAGCTGACATTCACTCCACATGTGAAGAGAATCCAACAGAAGCTGGGTGCAATTTCAGGTGCATTAATACGGGTCACCAGATCAGAGTGGGGTCTAAAAAGACGATCATTGAAACTAATCTACAGTGGTCTCTGTCTGTCAATTTGTAAATACGGTGCTGCAGCTTGGGGGGAAAGAGCGAAGACTAAGTACATCCAAAGGATACTCTACTCAATCCAGAGACCTTTCCTGTTGCAGATGACAAAAGCCTGCAGAACAACATCAAATGAAGCTCTACAGGTACTCTCTGGATGCTTCCCATTGGACCTTGAGGTAATAAGGGCAGCCCTATTGTACCACGTCAGACATGGTATGGTTGGAACTGTTGCAGGGTTTCCAGTACCCGGGCCACAGACACCTCGAACAAGACCAGAAAAGGCAATTGATTGCATGCTACAACAGGAATGGCAAGCAAGGTGGGAAGGCTCAGAAAATGGAAGGGCTTCATACGAATGGACTCCAAAAGTCTCACACTGGCAGACAGGCTGGCGTAAAACGGTGACGCCATCATATTCACTCACCTGCCTGCTCACTGGACATGGCCTACGGAAGAAGCTGCATCAACTCACAATTGAAGCAGACCCAATGTGCACATGTGGAGAAGAGGAGGACACTGACCATATCCTCTATGTATGCACAAACTACGACGAAGAGAGGCACAGACTCAAAACAGCAGTGGGTGAAACAACTTTCCAGTCAAAACATTTGCTACTGGAAACCAGTGAAACATACACAGCAATAAAACTGTTTGCTGAGGAAGCCTTTGAAGTTAGAGAAGTAACTAGAATATTAACTGAAATAGGGTAGATAAGATAAATGAATGGAC
>NW_026047399.1:580000-582500 GCF_023864345.2 Schistocerca serialis cubense
TAACCTAACCTGTATTGCGCCTTAACCTAACCTGTATTGCGCCTTAACCTAACCTGTATTGCGCCTTAACCTAACCTGTATTGCGCCTTAACCTAACCTGTATTGCGCCTTAACGTAACCTGTATTGCGCCTTAACGTAACCTGTATTGCGCCTTAACGTAACCTATATTGCGCCTTAACCTAACCTATATTGCGCCTTAACCTAACCTATATTGCGCCTTAACGTAACCTATATTGCGCCTTAACGTAACCTATATTGCGCCTTAACGTAACCTATATTGCGCCTTAACGTAACCTATATTGCGCCTTAACGTAACCTATATTGCGCCTTAACGTAACCTATATTGCGCCTTAACGTAACCTATATTGCGCCTTAACGTAACCTATATTGCGCCTTAACATAACCTATATTGCGCCTTAACCTAACCCACATTGCGCCTTAACGTAACCTATATTGCGCCTTAACGTAACCTATATTGCGCCTTAACGTAACCCACATTGCCCCTTAACGTAACCCACATTGCGCCGTAACGTAACCCAACACACGTTGGGCCTTAACCCAACACACGTTGGGCCTTAACCCAACACACGTTGGGCCTTAACCCAACACACGTTGGGCCTTAACCCAACACACGTTGGGCCTTAACCCAACACACGTTGGGCCTTAACCCAACACACGTTGGGCCTTAACCCAACACACGTTGGGCCTTAACCCAACACACGTTGGGCCTTAACCCAACACACGTTGGGCCTTAACCCAACACACGTTGGGCCTTAACCTGCTCTGTAATTGTCATACGACGCGTTAAATTAGTGTAGTGTTGCCTAACTGCAACCCCCGCAATATAGTTTGCTACTCGCACTGCCCGGTCCCCAGTGTATCGCTTCATGTTAAACACCTTGCAGCTATACACTGTAATGTGGATGGCAGCAGGACGTACATGCTCAATGCCCTTTGCAGTTGTTCATTGGCATTTGCAGTTGTTCATTGGCATTTGCAGTTGTTCATTGGCATTTGCAGTTGTTCATTGGCATTCGCATGGCGAAGCACTTAGCCTACGCTGTGGTACGGCCTGTGTCAACTGTCCGCTGATGTTGTACGTCCAAATCACACACTGTACTGCACATTGGTCCTCATGTACTGAATGATACATCGTGGTACATGTGACCGTACAACGACTGCGCCAACAACGGCGAACCATGCGGTCCAAATGTTGTGCACTCAGCTACGTGTCGTCTCCCTATAAGAGCTGGATTGCAGTGTGGTATGCCCTGGATGGCGATCAGCATGAGCCGTCTGTTGATGTAGTGGCGCGTGTTGTTAGACGTAGTCGTCTCCTCTCACACACCGTGATAGCATGGTGCACTGCGTTCCACATCTGCGACATGCGACAGAGGCCGGTTGACAGTCGTTCGCGCAATGGACATCGCATACGTACGGGGGCCACCTTCCACGTGTTCGCGAAGCGTGCACATGTTGTTGCGTGTATGTGGGCAGACATAGTGTGTCGTGACACCTGACACAGGCATGCAACAATCGTTGAATTTGCAAATGGCGATGGACGCCTACGTTTGCTGGTGACGTTACGCAAATGAACAACTGGTAAACCGTTGTGGTGCGGTTGTTCTCGCTAGAGGTGAATCAGTGATGGCGACGATCGGTTGAGCTACCAACCGGTTGTTCCAGCGATACCCACCATGCCCACGAACGTGAATGGCATCTGGGTGTGAAGCGATACGCGGCGGTGGCTGGGTGGGACCGTCCCCGGCCGGTGAGGGGGGGCCTCCCGGCGTGCTGGCCGCGCGGTGCGTGGGCGCACGCGCTACAGCCGGCTGGTGGGGGCGGCCAGTGGCAGGCGCGCCGGCCGACGGAGGCGGCAGGCGGCGCAGCTGCGCGCCGGCGCACCCTGCACGCGGCGCCGTGCGGCCAAAGTAGGTCCTCGCGGGCCCGGTGCGAAGCGCGGTGGACATCTGCAGTGTGCTGGTCCGATTGAGGACTGTGTGCGCTGAGGATGCGCCGCCGCCCGGCGCTCGGCGCCGCGACGCCGTCTGCTGCTCGGTCGCCTCTGCGGTTCTCGCAGGTGGTTTGTATCGCAGCTGTGCGGACGTGTTGGCGCGTGCGCTGTGCTGGGAGAGTTCGCTTCGGCACCCAAGTGGGGCTTTTGTCCTTCTGTGGCGCTGGCGTTGGAGCTGCCGGTCACCGTAGGTGGCGCGTGTTGTCTCCCGCCGGCAATGCCACGACAGCACGCTCCCGGGCCTCTGTCGGCAGCGGCAAGCTCAGTTGGGAGCACGGGTGGTCGCACCTAAAGCGTCTACTCGCCAAACTCCGGGCGATTGCGCCTCTCTCGAACCCGACCAAGTACTTAGGACGGCGCTGCGCGCCGCCGGGACCTGAGAGGGTTTCGAGGTGTATGGTGCAGGGGAGCTCAGCCTCCTCCTGTTTGCAGAATAATTGAGCGGACGCTTGCGTGTTCGCGCGGGCCCCCGGGACACACTCCCG
>NW_026047399.1:587500-590000 GCF_023864345.2 Schistocerca serialis cubense
ATTGGCTCTGAGGATCGGGGCGTGTCGGGCTTGGTCGGGAAGTGGGTCAGCGCTAACGTGCCGGGCCTGGGCGAGGTGAGTGCCGTAGGGGTGCCGGTAAGTGCGGGCGTTTAGCGCGGGCGTGGTCTGCTCTCGCCGTTGGTTGGCCTCGTGCTGGCCGGCGGTGCAGGATGCGCGCGCCTGCGCGGCGTTCGCGCCCCGGTGCTTCAACCTGCGTGCAGGATCCGAGCTCGGTCCCGTGCCTTGGCCTCCCACGGATCTTCCTTGCTGCGAGGCCGCGTCCGCCTTAGCGTGCTCCTCCGGGGGCGCGCGGGTGCGCGGATTCTCTTCGGCCGCCATTCAACGATCAACTCAGAACTGGCACGGACTGGGGGAATCCGACTGTCTAATTAAAACAAAGCATTGCGATGGCCCTAGCGGGTGTTGACGCAATGTGATTTCTGCCCAGTGCTCTGAATGTCAACGTGAAGAAATTCAAGCAAGCGCGGGTAAACGGCGGGAGTAACTATGACTCTCTTAAGGTGGCCAAGTGGCAGCGGTGTGGCTGCATCCGGACTTGGCTTCTCGAAGTGCGGTCTTGATGTAGTCGTGCTGCTGCTGCGAGGTGCCTTCCTTGGGTTATAGTTACAGGGAGAGTGATGCGCAATACATGGGCCTAGCCCTCTTAGCCTCTCCTCTCCTGCGGTCTTCTCCCCTTCTCGTGGGCCCGCTGATTTCGCAGAGTGGAAGACCGCACCAGGGGCTTGGGGGGGTTACCAGCCCCCCCTCGCACTATCCCTTTTTTTAGTTGGGGGCAGTAAGCAGAGAATAAGTGGTGGCCCTTCCGCTGAAGGTGCCACCCCAACTCCCCCAGCACCTAGCCGGCCAACCGGCCGTGCCGAAAATCTTGTAACTTTTGCAGCTATGTATACCTGTAGTGAGTGCCACCGCAGCTTTACAACCAAGAACGGTCTCGGGGTCCATCGCCGCCGCCAACATCTTGCGGCCGCCAACGCGGAGATCGTCACGGAGAGGCATCGCGCGAGGTGGACGGAGGAAGAAGTCCTGTCGCTCGCCAAGGCGGAGGCCGAACTGTTCCTTGAGAGGGACGCCCGGTTCTTCTTCGTCAATCAAGAACTCATCAGGATGTTCCCCGACCGAACGCTCGAGGCAATCAAGTGCCGACGGCGGCAAGCTGCCCACAAGCAGCTTGTCCGCCAATTCATGGAGGCGCTTGAGATCGGTCGGGGGGAAGAGCCGGCGTCCCGCCGGGGAGCAGTGAGCCCGCTGCCTGACGCGGGCGAGGCCGCTGCGCCGCCCGTCGACGCAGCCGAGGACTTCGCGGCCGACACCACCGGGCCGCCGCCGGAGGGGCCGACTGACGCCGCCATCTGGGAGCATCTGGCGGGGCTACCCGCTTCCGCCCAGCGTTTCTCTGCCCTGGATCGTGTCATAGGTCTGGGGCGGGGCACGCCGCCCGATGTCATCCTGGGCATGCTCCCGGATGCCCTTGCGTCGGTCGGGTCCAGAGGGGAGAGATCGATCACCAGGACACAGCGGCCGCGCCAACCATCGAAGCGGCCGCCTGCCGCGCCGCCGACGCAGAAGCGCAAGCGGCGCCGCTGGGAGTACGCCAGAACGCAGGATGCCTTCCGACGGTCGCGTGCACGTTGCGTGCGCGGCCTCTTGGATGGCACCCTGCTCCAGCCGCCACCTGCCATCCCTGGTCTGCTGGACTTCTGGGCGGACCTCTTCACCAAGAAGCCCGTCTCCACCGCGGGCTTCATTCGTGACCGCCTCCTCCCGCACTCAGAGCCTGTCGCTCTCGAGTGCATATGGGGGCCGGTCACACACGAGGAGGTCGCCGCCGCGTTGCCGCCCAGGGGATCAGCAGCCGGGCCGGACGGCCTTACCCCAGCGGAGTTGCGGCGCCTGCCGCACGAAGTCCTGGTGAAAGTGATGAATCTCTTCCTTCTGGCCCGCGCCCTTCCGGAACGCCTGCTTCGCGCGCGGACGTCCCTTCTCCCGAAAACGGCTGCACCAACATCCCCCGCTGACTTTCGCCCCATTACGGTCTGCTCGGTGTTGGCGCGGACCTTTCACAAGGTTCTCGCGTCACGCCTGATGCGCGCATGTGCTGTGGACGAACGTCAGCGGGCATTCATCCCTCGGGATGGGATGTTGGAAAATACCTTCATCTTGGACACTGCTCTCACCGACGCAGTTCGCTCCTGCCGCTCTGTCTTTGTGGCATCGATCGACGTATCTAAGGCATTCGATTCGGTAGATCATGCTGCCCTTCGCCCCGTGCTGAAGGCGCATGGCCTACCGGATTGCTTTGTCGAGTATGTCGAGCGGTGCTACGAGGGCAGCACGACAGTGATAGCGGACGGCGCCGGCGTGGGCGTGTCTGTGCAGCCAGCACGGGGCGTTCGCCAGGGCGATCCCCTCTCCCCCCTCCTGTTCAACTTTGCGGTGGACTACGTTTTAGGCCAACTGCCCTCCCACATCGGAGCTCGGA
>NW_026047399.1:595000-602500 GCF_023864345.2 Schistocerca serialis cubense
GCGCCGACTGCTGCGTCCGTGCCGGGACCTGTCCCTTCCCGCCACCTCCCCATCGTTCCCATCCCTCATGTCACCACCCGCCCATCTGCCGCTGTCAAACGCCCTAGTGGCGCCTCCACTTCCTCTGCTCCTAAAAAGGCTCCACCCCGCCCCCCCTCCCCACCCCAAAATGCCATGGACGTCTCCCCACCAGGCCCCGCTCCCTCCTCCTCCTCCTCCCCACCCGGTCTCTACAAATATCTCCTGTCCCATCCCGATCCTTCCTTCCTCGAGGCCCGGAATCTCTCCCTCCTCCTCCGCCAACATTTCCCTGGCGCCCCCATATCTCTCCTTACTCCCAGACGGGATTCTGTTCTTATCTCCTCCCCCAGCCCCACCCTCCATACTGACATCCTCTCCCGCCTCCCCATCACCCGTTTTGGTCCTCACGCCACCCTCACCCCTGCTCCCTCCCCATCTCCTACCCGCCAACCCCAACCCCCGCGTCGCCCGCCGACCCTCACCGCCGTGATCACTCGGCTTAGCCCGTCGATCACGGAGGAGGAGGTGCTGGCGGAGCTGAAGGCCCATCCCACCCTGGAGGTGCGGGCCGTCCGCCGCATTTTCAACGCGACCGGCCCCACCCGCCTTATGCGGGTTTTCTCTGAGGACGCCCCCTCCATTGACCGTCTCCTGAAGGAGGGTGCCCTCCTCTTCAATCATCGGTTCAAAGTCGACCCCTCCCGTTCCCCCCCTCAATCCCTGCGCTGCCAGAGGTGTCTGCGCTACAATGCACATCCAACAGCCGAGTGCCGCGAGGCCCCCACCTGCCCGCATTGTCGGCAAGCGCACTTCCTCCGGCAGTGCCCCAACCTCCAATCCCCTCCCTCCTGTAATACCTGCAGCCTCCCCCACCCCACCTACTCCCAAAAATGTAAAGCCCGACCTCCTCCTACCACTCCTGAACTCACCGTCCCTGTCCGTCCCCTGGACGCCCCCACCCCTCCTGGCAATTCCCTTCGTCCCCCCCCCACTGCTGAGGACATCATCAGGTTCCTCACCATTGTCCTCCAAAACGTCCATCCCTTTCAGCGCCCCCACACCTTACAACAGATCTCCCTCGCCGCCCGTTCCATATTCCACCTTAAAATGTACGCCACCTTTTCCAATAACCAGGCCCATTTCACCTTCTCCCGCCTTGACACCCTCGTCTAAGTCCTTCCAATGGCGCGACAGCATCGTATCCTTTTCAACAATATCCGCTCCCTTCCCGCCAACAAGAACCTCTTCCTGCACACCCTTGCTACCCACCGTGTGGATGCCTTCCTCCTTAATGAAACCTTCCTCCAACCCCACCACTCCATCCACACCTCCCCCTATCTCCTCCACCGCTCCGATAATCCCCTCCCAGTTGCGCGTGGCGGAGTTGCCATTGGCCACCACCGCCAGATCCCCGTTCGGCTCCAGCCTCTCCTTCCCGACCCCACCGAACACCTGATCCTTAGTCTCTTCTTCCCCGGCCTTACCATTACCTGTGCCACCATCTATGTCCGCCCCAACGCCCCTCTTCCTTTCGGCTTCCTCTCCCACATCGACCGTACCTTCTCCTCCTATGTGATCGCCGCCGACCTCAACATCCATAGTCGCTCCGCTGCCCAGTTCCGGCGGTGGCATCGGTTCCTCTCCTCCCTTCAAGGCGACCTCATCCCCATCCCCCAGCACACCCGTCCCGAATCCGACTCCACTCCCGATGTTATCCTCTCCTCCCCCAACCTCCTTGGTCGCATTACGGTGGATGTCCTGGAGCCTATTGGTAGCGACCATCTCCCTGTCCTCCTCACCGTGTCAGACGGCCGTCGCCCCCGCCCCGACCCTCGTCATGACCCTCCCCCTAAGTACATCCATGACTATTCCCGTGCCAACTGGAATGCCTACCGGGATGCCCTCTCCACTCAGGTCGATAGCCACCCTCTCGCCTACCGCCGTCCCGATGATGTCACCCATGCCGCCTCCTTTCTCCAGCAGACCTTGTCTGAGGCCGTGGAGGCCCACGTCCCTACTGTTGCCGTCCACCCCCACCGTCCTACCTTACCACCACAGGCCGTCCTCCTCCTCCGTGAATCCCGTCGTCTCTACCGTGCCTTCCTCCGCACGCGTGACCCGGACACCCTACGACGCCACCGGCAACTACAGCGACACATTCGAAATTTGCTCGCGGCCAAGAAACGCCGGGACTGGCGACAGACATGCACCCGTTTAAATGCTACCCTCCCTATAAACTCGTCCAAGTTCTGGACCGCCTTCCGTCGCCTTACCGGAACTAAACCCTCCCCCTACTATCCTCTTCTCCACGATGATCACCCCTTCCCTGACGCCCTTAGTAAGGCCAATCACTTTGCCTCCTACCTGTCCGATGTGTTTTCCATCCCTGATGATCCCCAGTTCGATTACTCCCTCTTCCCAGATATCCGCGATCGAACTGACACCTCTGTCCCTCCCCTCGCTCCTGGTTTCCAGTACTTGGACAACATTCCACACACGGACCTTAATGCCCCCATCACCACACAGGATCTCATCGATACTCTCCGCACCAAACACAACACCGCTCCTGGTCACGATCGTGTTACCTACCGTCACCTTCGTGAAGCTCCTGTCTCTTTTCTCTCCACCCTGGCCAGGCTCTACAATGTAGTCCTGTCCACCGGTTACTACCCCGACCTGTGGAAAACCTCCCGTATCCTCATGTTCCTCAAACCTGGCAAACCGCCGTCCGCCGTCTCCTCGTACCGTCCCATCAGCCTTACCTCGGTCTTCAGCAAGGTCCTGGAATCTATCCTCACCCGCCGCATCCACCAGCATCTCCGCCAGCACCGCCTCCTCCCCGTTACCCAGTGTGGCTTTCGGCCGTCCTTCTCTTCCGACGATCTTCTCCTTCACCTCACTCATCTCCTTTCCGAACAGCTCAATTCCCGTCGCTCCGCAATCTTCCTCTCTCTTGACCTCGAACGCGCCTATGACCGCGTATGGCATTCCGGTCTCCTCTTCAAGCTCCAAACCTTCGCCCTTCCCATTAACTACGTTCGTCTGATCGGTTCCTTTCTCTCCCGCCGTCCTTCCTATGTCACCATCCATAACACCGATTCCTACACCTTTTTCCCCTCCGCCGGTGTGCCCCAAGGCTCCGTCCTCTCCCCCCTTCTGTACTTGTTGTACACGGCGGACATGCCGCCGCCGTCACCCCCTGTCCACCTTCTCCAGTTTGCCGATGACACCGCCTTCCTTGCCCTTGCCCCCACCCTGCGACGCTCCCAACGCCTTCTCCAATCCCATCTTGACCGGTTCACCGCTTGGTGCAACCAGTGGTTGCTCAAGGTCAATCCTTCCAAAACCCAGGCGATCATTGTAGGCAACACCACTCCCTCCTTCCGCCTCCTTGATTTCTATCTCACCGTTTATGGCCGTCCCATCGCTCTCACCCCCACCCTTAAGTACCTTGGCGTCACCCTCGACCGTCGCCTCTCCTGGACTCCCCATCTCCAGACAATCCAAGCCAAGGCACGTTCCCGACTCCGTCTCCTCAAGCTCCTTTCCGGCCGAACGTGGGGTTTGGACCCCTCCACCATCCTCCACACCTATAAGTCCCTCATCCGCCCTATCCTCTGTTACGCCCATCCAGCCTGGATCTCCGCCCCCCCTTCCTTTTATAAATCCCTCCAAATCCTTGAACGCCATGCTCTCCGCCTTGCCTATCGCATCCGTCTCCCTTCCCCCACGCGGATCCTGTATGACCTTATCCCCTTCCCCCACCTCCTCCTCTTCCTCGAAAGGCTACGAATCCTCTACACCTCCCGTAAACTCGATCCTCCTCACCCGCTCGTCTCCCCGATCCTCTCCCACCCCCGCCCGCTGCCGCGCCTGTACTCCCATGTCCCACCCGGTCTCCATCTCTCCACCCTCCTTACCCTCTCCCAAGGTGGTTTCCGCCAGCTCCCTCTCCCTGATGATGTCCTCATCCCCTCCATCTACCCCTCCTATCAACTTTGACCCTGCCCCCCCTCCCTCCTGGTGTCCTTTCCCTGCGGCACCCTCCCTCCTTTCTCTTCCCTTCCCTTCTCTCTCCTTTTCCCCCATCCCCTCCCTCCACCCCTCTTCTTCCGGGCTTCCCCTCCCCTTTCCTCTCTCCCCCCTCTTTCCCCAGCCCGTGGCGTCCCTGCTCTCCCCTCTCGCTTTCCCTCTCCCCCTCCACCTCCTTCTCCTCCTCCTCCTCCTCCTCTCTTGGCAGGTCCCCGGACTCGCACACGCATCGTGAACTTTCGCGCGCCGGAGATCATCGCCCTCGGATTAGTGTCTGTGCCGTCGTGTCTGTGCCTCAGTGTTTTTCGCCGTCCACGCTCCTTCGTTCACGTGTGTCATCTACCTCGTCAGTGTTTGTGCCCAGTGCCGACGGTTTTTCTTGTTTGTTTCGTCACGTGTGAACGGCTTCATGTTTTTTAACTATTGTATCTCCTGTTTTTTAACCGCCATTCTGTTACTTGTCTGTCTCCCTTTCTTTTTTCTTGTACTGCTTATGGCTGAAGAGCGGAGTACACTGTTCCGCTGCCAGCCCACCTTGTATGGGGTGTCCAAATTACAATAAAGAAAAAAAAAAAAAAAAAAAGAGCTACGTCCAATATGCGACATTCCCGCTGTCCGTATACATGAGCTGCGAGCTGTACCAGTTACGAGCTAGAGACGCGATCGCGTTGCTCTCTGTACGAATGCCGATGCTGAGCGGTCAGCTAGGAGGCGCTCCATCCATGTCGGTACCGGTGAGCGTTGCACTCGCAGTCGCAAAAACGTACGGCAAGTATATTACTCGGAAGAGTCAATGACAGTCCACGCCCCCCTGCGTGGGAAGAGTCTTTCTAGGCCATGACCCACCGGAAGGGCGCAGCGTCCCCCACCCCAGACATGTGACGTCACACCATCGGTATTGACGACGAGACTGATTCCTTATAATCATTTGCCATACACCGGTGGAAGCTGCCGAGACGAGTAACTACATAGCGGGCTCGCCGTGTCACTAATGTACAGAGATACAACAGTTTCGACTGGAACCGGATTAAACGTATACACGGCGCTGATTAGTAATAGATAGAGCCATCAGAATACAGATAATGTATACAACTGTCCGTATACATGCTTAAAGACTCTGCTCACAATCACAACCACACGTCAGCCACACACCCTTTTCACGCACTACTCTCTGCCTGTAACACGCACACAGACAATATGTAAGCACCAGCATGGAACAACACCCAGTGCATCCCCTCCGCCACATTAGACAATCCACACTGTCATAACCAGACTGGGAGGTCCACTCAGAAAACAGAATATCCCACCCACCCGACAACCACCATTGCTCAGCCAAGCCACCAACACCCACACATGTCCTACACAGGGGTGCACCCAACATCACAATACTGCCTCCTCTCACAGCACACAAACAATGGCAGGAATGAAAGACACAGGTCTGCCACAAGCATGGAATGAGAGCGCCGCCTGTCATGAGCCAAAGGTGCATCCTGACGTGGCAAATCAGATGATGCCGCAGGCATCCACTTACTATAATCACAATCAACAAACCGGCCGCCCCGCCCCCCCATTAAACCTTTCCTTACAACAATGTGTACCTTAACCTAACCTATATCGTACCGTAACCTAACCTATATCGTACCGTAACCTAACCTACGTCGTACCTTAACCTAACCTACGTCGTACCTTAACCTAACCTACGTCGTACCTTAACCTAACCTACGTCGTACCTTAACCTAACCTACGTCGTACCTTAACCTAACCTACGTCGTACCTTAACCTAACCTACGTCGTACCTTAACCTAACCTACGTCGTACCTTAACCTAACCTACGTCGTACCTTAACCTAACCTACGTCGTACCTTAACCTAACCTACGTCGTACCTTAACCTAACCTACGTCGTACCTTAGCCTAACCTACGTCGTACCTTAGCCTAACCTACGTCGTACCTTAACCTAACCTACGGCGTACCTTAACCTAACCTACGTCGTACCTTAACCTAACCTACGTCGTACCTTAACCTAACCTACGTCGTACCTTAACCTAACCTACGTCGTACCTTAACCTAACCTATGTCGTACCTTAACCTAACCTATGTCGTACCTTAACCTAACCTATGTCGTACCTTAACCTAACCTATGTCGTACCTTAACCTAACCTATGTCGTACCTTAACCTAACCTGTGTCGTACCTTAACCTAACCTGTGTCGTACCTTAACCTAACCTGTGTCGTACCTTAACCTAACCTGTATTGCGCCTTAACCTAACCTGTATTGCGCCTTAACCTAACCTGTATTGCGCCTTAACCTAACCTGTATTGCGCCTTAACCTAACCTGTATTGCGCCTTAACCTAACCTGTATTGCGCCTTAACCTAACCTGTATTGCGCCTTAACCTAACCTGTATTGCGCCTTAACCTAACCTGTATTGCGCCTTAACCTAACCTGTATTGCGCCTTAACGTAACCTGCATTGCGCCTTAACGTAACCTGTATTGCGCCTTAACGTAACCTATATTGCGCCTTAACCTAACCTATATTGCGCCTTAACGTAACCTATATTGCGCCTTAACGTAACCTATATTGCGCCTTAACGTAACCTATATTGCGCCTTAACGTAACCTATATTGCGCCTTAACGTAACCTATATTGCGCCTTAACGTAACCTATATTGCGCCTTAACGTAACCTATATTGCGCCTTAACGTAACCTATATTGCGCCTTAACATAACCTATATTGCGCCTTAACCTAACCCACATTGCGCCTTAACGTAACCTATATTGCGCCTTAACGTAACCTATATTGCGCCTTAACGTAACCCACATTGCCCCTTAACGTAACCCACATTGCGCCGTAACGTAACCCAACACACGTTGGGCCTTAACCCAACACACGTTGGGCCTTAACCCAACACACGTTGGGCCTTAACCCAACACACGTTGGGCCTTAACCCAACACACGTTGGGCCTTAACCCAACACACGTTGGGCCTTAACCCAACACACGTTGGGCCTTAACCCAACACACGTTGGGCCTTAACCCAACACACGTTGGGCCTTAACCCAACACACGTTGGGCCTTAACCCAACACACGTTGGGCCTTAACCTGCTCTGTAATTGTCATACGACGCGTTAAATTAGTGTAGTGTTGCCTAACTGCAACCCCCGCAATATAGTTTGCTACTCGCACTGCCCGGTCCCCAGTGTATCGCTTCATGTTAAACACCTTGCAGCTATACACTGTAATGTGGATGGCAGCAGGACGTACATGCTCAATGCCCTTTGCAGTTGTTCATTGGCATTTGCAGTTGTTCATTGGCATTTGCAGTTGTTCATTGGCATTTGCAGTTGTTCATTGGCATTCGCATGGCGAAGCACTTAGCCTACGCTGTGGTACGGCCTGTGTCAACTGTCCGCTGATGTTGTACGTCCAAATCACACACTGTAC
>NW_026047399.1:612500-620000 GCF_023864345.2 Schistocerca serialis cubense
ACAAAACGCAACACCGCTCCTGGTCACGATCGTGCCACCTACCGTCACCTTCGTGAAGCTCCTGTCTCTTTCCTCTCCACCCTGGCCAGGCTCTACAATGTAGTCCTGTCCACCGGTTACTACCCCGACCTGTGGAAAACCTCCCGCATCCTCATGTTCCTTAAACCTAGCAAACCGCCGTCCGCCGTCTCCTCTTACCGTCCTATCAGCCTTACCTCGGTCTTCAGCAAGGTCCTGGAATCTATCCTCACCCGCCGCATCCACCAGCATCTCCGCCAGCACCGCCTCCTTCCCGTCACCCAGTGTGGCTTTCGGCCATCCTTCTCTTCCGACGATCTTCTCCTTCACCTCACTCATCTCCTCTCCGAACAGCTTAATTCCCGTCGCTCCGCCATCTTCCTCTCCCTTGACCTCGAACGCGCTTATGACCGTGTCTGGCATTCCGGTCTCCTCTTCAAGCTCCAAACCTTTGCCCTTCCCATTAACTACGTCCGTCTGATCGGTTCCTTTCTCTCCCGCCGTCCTTCCTATGTCCCCATCCATAACACAGATTCCTACACTTTTTTTCCCTCCGCCGGTGTGCCCCAAGGCTCCGTCCTCTCCCCCCTTCTGTACCTTTTGTACACGGCGGACATGCCGCCGCCGTCACCCCCCGTCCACCTTCTCCAGTTTGCCGATGACACTGCCTTCCTTGCTCTTGCCCCCACCCTACAACGCTCCCAACGCCTTCTCCAATCCCATCTTGACCGCTTCACTGCTTGGTGCAACCAGTGGTTGCTTAAGGTCAATCCCTCCAAAACCCAGGCGATCATTGTAGGCAAAACCACCCCTTCCTTCCGCCTCCTTGATTTCTATCTCACCGTTTATGGCCGTCCTATCGCTCTCACCCCCACCCTTAAGTACCTTGGCGTCACCCTCGACCGTCGCCTCTCCTGGACTCCCCATCTCCAGACAATCCAAGCCAAGGCACGTTCCCGACTCCGTCTCCTCAAGCTCCTTTCCGGCCGTACGTGGGGTCTGGACCCCTCCACCATCCTACACACCTATAAGTCCCTCATCCGCCCTATCCTCTGTTACGCCCATCCCGCCTGGATCTCCGCCCCCCCTTCCTTTTATAAATCCCTCCAAATCCTTGAACGCCATGCTCTCCGCCTTGCCTATCGCATCCGTCTCCCCTCCCCCACGCGGATCCTGTATGATCTTCTCTCCTTCCCTCACCTCCTCCTCTTCCTCGAAAGGATACGAATCCTCTACACCTCCCGTAAACTCGATCCTCCCCACCCGCTCGTCTCCCCGATCCTCTCCCACCCCCGCCCGCTGCCGCGCCTGTACTCTCATGTCCCACCCGGTCTCCATCTCTCCACCCTCCTTACCCTCTCCCAAGGTGGCTTCCGCCAGCTCCCCCTACCTGATGATGCCCTCCTCCCCTCCATCTACCCCTCCTACCAACTTTGATCCTCCCGCCCTCCTCCCGTGCTTGCTCCTCCGGGCACCCTCCCTCCCTTCTCTCCCTTTTTCCCTCCCTCCTCCTTTTCTCTCCCCTTCTCCCCCGGGCCTCCCCTCCCCTGTCCCTCTCCCTCTTGCCCCCGTCTCCCCCGCCGTTGGCATCCTTTTCTCCCCTCTCCCCCCACCTCCCCCCTGTTCCACTCTTGGCAGGTCCCCGGACTCGCACACGCTACGTGGACTTTCGCGCGCCGGAGATCGCCGCCATCAGTGTCTTGTGTGTGCCGTCATGTTTCGTGTTCAGTGTTTCCCGTCATGCTCCGTTGTTCACCAGTGCCATCGTCTTCTTCAGTATCTGTGCGTCGTCTCAACAGTTTGCAGTGTGGTTTATCGTCAAGTGTGAACGGCTCCGTGTTTGTCTCTCTGTGTCTCCTATTTTATCGCCCACCATTTTGTGACTTTTCTGTTTTTCTCCTGTTTTTTGTGCTTCTGTCTCATTTGGCTGAAGAGCAGCGTATTGTGCTGCTGCCAGCCTGCTTATTGTATAGGCATTAAAATGACAATAAAGTAAAAAAAAAAAAAAAAGAGCTACGTCCAATATGCGACATTCCCGCTGTCCGTATACATGAGCTGCGAGCTGTACCAGTTACGAGCTAGAGACGCGATCGCGTTGCTCTCTGTACGAATGCCGATGCTGAGCGGTCAGCTAGGAGGCGCTCCATCCATGTCGGTACCGGTGAGCGTTGCACTCGCAGTCGCAAAAACGTACGGCAAGTATATTACTCGGAAGAGTCAATGACAGTCCACGCCCCCCTGCGTGGGAAGAGTCTTTCTAGGCCATGACCCACCGGAAGGGCGCAGCGTCCCCCACCCCAGACATGTGACGTCACACCATCGGTATTGACGACGAGACTGATTCCTTATAATCATTTGCCATACACCGGTGGAAGCTGCCGAGACGAGTAACTACATAGCGGGCTCGCCGTGTCACTAATGTACAGAGATACAACAGTTTCGACTGGAACCGGATTAAACGTATACACGGCGCTGATTAGTAATAGATAGAGCCATCAGAATACAGATAATGTATACAACTGTCCGTATACATGCTTAAAGACTCTGCTCACAATCACAACCACACGTCAGCCACACACCCTTTTCACGCACTACTCTCTGCCTGTAACACGCACACAGACAATATGTAAGCACCAGCATGGAACAACACCCAGTGCATCCCCTCCGCCACATTAGACAATCCACACTGTCATAACCAGACTGGGAGGTCCACTCAGAAAACAGAATATCCCACCCACCCGACAACCACCATTGCTCAGCCAAGCCACCAACACCCACACATGTCCTACACAGGGGTGCACCCAACATCACAATACTGCCTCCTCTCACAGCACACAAACAATGGCAGGAATGAAAGACACAGGTCTGCCACAAGCATGGAATGAGAGCGCCGCCTGTCATGAGCCAAAGGTGCATCCTGACGTGGCAAATCAGATGATGCCGCAGGCATCCACTTACTATAATCACAATCAACAAACCGGCCGCCCCGCCCCCCCATTAAACCTTTCCTTACAACAATGTGTACCTTAACCTAACCTATATCGTACCGTAACCTAACCTACGTCGTACCGTAACCTAACCTACGTCGTACCTTAACCTAACCTACGTCGTACCTTAACCTAACCTACGTCGTACCTTAACCTAACCTACGTCGTACCTTAACCTAACCTACGTCGTACCTTAACCTAACCTACGTCGTACCTTAACCTAACCTACGTCGTACCTTAACCTAACCTACGTCGTACCTTAACCTAACCTACGTCGTACCTTAACCTAACCTACGTCGTACCTTAACCTAACCTACGTCGTACCTTAACCTAACCTACGTCGTACCTTAACCTAACCTACGTCGTACCTTAACCTAACCTACGTCGTACCTTAACCTAACCTACGTCGTACCTTAGCCTAACCTACGTCGTACCTTAGCCTAACCTACGGCGTACCTTAACCTAACCTACGTCGTACCTTAACCTAACCTACGTCGTACCTTAACCTAACCTACGTCGTACCTTAACCTAACCTACGTCGTACCTTAACCTAACCTATGTCGTACCTTAACCTAACCTATGTCGTACCTTAACCTAACCTATGTCGTACCTTAACCTAACCTATGTCGTACCTTAACCTAACCTATGTCGTACCTTAACCTAACCTGTGTCGTACCTTAACCTAACCTGTGTCGTACCTTAACCTAACCTGTATTGCGCCTTAACCTAACCTGTATTGCGCCTTAACCTAACCTGTATTGCGCCTTAACCTAACCTGTATTGCGCCTTAACCTAACCTGTATTGCGCCTTAACCTAACCTGTATTGCGCCTTAACCTAACCTGTATTGCGCCTTAACGTAACCTGTATTGCGCCTTAACCTAACCTGTATTGCGCCTTAACCTAACCTGTATTGCGCCTTAACGTAACCTGTATTGCGCCTTAACGTAACCTGTATTGCGCCTTAACGTAACCTATATTGCGCCTTAACCTAACCTATATTGCGCCTTAACCTAACCTATATTGCGCCTTAACGTAACCTATATTGCGCCTTAACGTAACCTATATTGCGCCTTAACGTAACCTATATTGCGCCTTAACGTAACCTATATTGCGCCTTAACGTAACCTATATTGCGCCTTAACGTAACCTATATTGCGCCTTAACGTAACCTATATTGCGCCTTAACCTAACCCACATTGCGCCTTAACGTAACCTATATTGCGCCTTAACGTAACCTATATTGCGCCTTAACGTAACCCACATTGCCCCTTAACGTAACCCACATTGCGCCGTAACGTAACCCAACACACGTTGGGCCTTAACCCAACACACGTTGGGCCTTAACCCAACACACGTTGGGCCTTAACCCAACACACGTTGGGCCTTAACCCAACACACGTTGGGCCTTAACCCAACACACGTTGGGCCTTAACCCAACACACGTTGGGCCTTAACCCAACACACGTTGGGCCTTAACCCAACACACGTTGGGCCTTAACCCAACACACGTTGGGCCTTAACCCAACACACGTTGGGCCTTAACCTGCTCTGTAATTGTCATACGACGCGTTAAATTAGTGTAGTGTTGCCTAACTGCAACCCCCGCAATATAGTTTGCTACTCGCACTGCCCGGTCCCCAGTGTATCGCTTCATGTTAAACACCTTGCAGCTATACACTGTAATGTGGACGGCAGCAGGACGTACATGCTCAATGCCCTTTGCAGTTGTTCATTGGCATTTGCAGTTGTTCATTGGCATTTGCAGTTGTTCATTGGCATTTGCAGTTGTTCATTGGCATTCGCATGGCGAAGCACTTAGCCTACGCTGTGGTACGGCCTGTGTCAACTGTCCGCTGATGTTGTACGTCCAAATCACACACTGTACTGCACATTGGTCCTCATGTACTGAATGATACATCGTGGTACATGTGACCGTACAACGACTGCGCCAACAACGGCGAACCATGCGGTCCAAATGTTGTGCACTCAGCTACGTGTCGTCTCCCTATAAGAGCTGGATTGCAGTGTGGTATGCCCTGGATGGCGATCAGCATGAGCCGTCTGTTGATGTAGTGGCGCGTGTTGTCAGACGTAGTCGTCTCCTCTCACACACCGTGATAGCATGGTGCACTGCGTTCCACATCTGCGACATGCGACAGAGGCCGGTTGACAGTCGTTCGCGCAATGGACATCGCATACGTACGGGGGCCACCTTCCACGTGTTCGCGAAGCGTGCACATGTTGTTGCGTGTATGTGGGCAGACATAGTGTGTCGTGACACCTGACACAGGCATGCAACAATCGTTGAATTTGCAAATGGCGATGGACGCCTACGTTTGCTGGTGACGTTACGCAAATGAACAACTGGTAAACCGTTGTGGTGCGGTTGTTCTCGCTAGAGGTGAATCAGTGATGGCGACGATCGGTTGAGCTACCAACCGGTTGTTCCAGCGATACCCACCATGCCCACGAACGTGAATGGCATCTGGGTGTGAAGCGATACGCGGCGGTGGCTGGGTGGGACCGTCCCCGGCCGGTGAGGGGGGGCCTCCCGGCGTGCTGGCCGCGCGGTGCGTGGGCGCACGCGCTACAGCCGGCTGGTGGGGGCGGCCAGTGGCAGGCGCGCCGGCCGACGGAGGCGGCAGGCGGCGCAGCTGCGCGCCGGCGCACCCTGCACGCGGCGCCGTGCGGCCAAAGTAGGTCCTCGCGGGCCCGGTGCGAAGCGCGGTGGACATCTGCAGTGTGCTGGTCCGATTGAGGACTGTGTGCGCTGAGGATGCGCCGCCGCCCGGCGCTCGGCGCCGCGACGCCGTCTGCTGCTCGGTCGCCTCTGCGGTTCTCGCAGGTGGTTTGTATCGCAGCTGTGCGGACGTGTTGGCGCGTGCGCTGTGCTGGGAGAGTTCGCTTCGGCACCCAAGTGGGGCTTTTGTCCTTCTGTGGCGCTGGCGTTGGAGCTGCCGGTCACCGTAGGTGGCGCGTGTTGTCTCCCGCCGGCAATGCCACGACAGCACGCTCCCGGGCCTCTGTCGGCAGCGGCAAGCTCAGTTGGGAGCACGGGTGGTCGCACCTAAAGCGTCTACTCGCCAAACTCCGGGCGATTGCGCCTCTCTCGAACCCGACCAAGTACTTAGGACGGCGCTGCGCGCCGCCGGGACCTGAGAGGGTTTCGAGGTGTATGGTGCAGGGGAGCTCAGCCTCCTCCTGTTTGCAGAATAATTGAGCGGACGCTTGCGTGTTCGCGCGGGCCCCCGGGACACACTCCCGGGCGGCCGGCTGCTCAGCTCTAGTTGACGCAGCTCCCTGGTTGATCCTGCCAGTAGTCATATGCTTGTCTCAAAGATTAAGCCATGCATGTCTCAGTACAAGCCGCATTAAGGTGAAACCGCGAATGGCTCATTAAATCAGTTATGGTTCCTTAGATCGTACCCACGTTACTTGGATAACTGTGGTAATTCTAGAGCTAATACATGCAAACAGAGTCCCGACCAGAGATGGAAGGGACGCTTTTATTAGATCAAAACCAATCGGTCGGCTCGTCCGGTCCGTTTGCCTTGGTGACTCTGAATAACTTTGGGCTGATCGCACGGTCCTCGTACCGGCGACGCATCTTTCAAATGTCTGCCTTATCAACTGTCGATGGTAGGTTCTGCGCCTACCATGGTTGTAACGGGTAACGGGGAATCAGGGTTCGATTCCGGAGAGGGAGCCTGAGAAACGGCTACCACATCCAAGGAAGGCAGCAGGCGCGCAAATTACCCACTCCCGGCACGGGGAGGTAGTGACGAAAAATAACGATACGGGACTCATCCGAGGCCCCGTAATCGGAATGAGTACACTTTAAATCCTTTAACGAGTATCTATTGGAGGGCAAGTCTGGTGCCAGCAGCCGCGGTAATTCCAGCTCCAATAGCGTATATTAAAGTTGTTGCGGTTAAAAAGCTCGTAGTTGGATTTGTGTCCCACGCTGTTGGTTCACCGCCCGTCGGTGTTTAACTGGCATGTATCGTGGGACGTCCTGCCGGTGGGGCGAGCTGAAGGCGTGCGACGCGCCTCGTGCGTGCTCGTGCGTCCCGAGGCGGACCCCGTTGCAATCCTACCAGGGTGCTCTTGAGTGAGTGTCTCGGTGGGCCGGCACGTTTACTTTGAACAAATTAGAGTGCTTAAAGCAGGCAAGCCCGCCTGAATACTGTGTGCATGGAATAATGGAATAGGACCTCGGTTCTATTTTGTTGGTTTTCGGAACCCGAGGTAATGATTAATAGGGACAGGCGGGGGCATTCGTATTGCGACGTTAGAGGTGAAATTCTTGGATCGTCGCAAGACGAACAGAAGCGAAAGCATTTGCCAAGTATGTTTTCATTAATCAAGAACGAAAGTTAGAGGTTCGAAGGCGATCAGATACCGCCCTAGTTCTAACCATAAACGATGCCAGCCAGCGATCCGCCGCAGTTCCTCCGATGACTCGGCGGGCAGCCTCCGGGAAACCAAAGCTT
>NW_026047399.1:627500-630000 GCF_023864345.2 Schistocerca serialis cubense
TTGCGCCTTAACCTAACCTGTATTGCGCCTTAACGTAACCTGTATTGCGCCTTAACGTAACCTATATTGCGCCTTAACGTAACCTATATTGCGCCTTAACCTAACCTATATTGCGCCTTAACGTAACCTATATTGCGCCTTAACGTAACCTATATTGCGCCTTAACGTAACCTATATTGCGCCTTAACGTAACCTATATTGCGCCTTAACGTAACCTATATTGCGCCTTAACGTAACCTATATTGCGCCTTAACGTAACCTATATTGCGCCTTAACCTAACCCACATTGCGCCTTAACGTAACCTATATTGCGCCTTAACGTAACCTATATTGCGCCTTAACGTAACCCACATTGCCCCTTAACGTAACCCACATTGCGCCGTAACGTAACCCAACACACGTTGGGCCTTAACCCAACACACGTTGGGCCTTAACCCAACACACGTTGGGCCTTAACCCAACACACGTTGGGCCTTAACCCAACACACGTTGGGCCTTAACCCAACACACGTTGGGCCTTAACCCAACACACGTTGGGCCTTAACCCAACACACGTTGGGCCTTAACCCAACACACGTTGGGCCTTAACCCAACACACGTTGGGCCTTAACCCAACACACGTTGGGCCTTAACCCAACACACGTTGGGCCTTAACCTGCTCTGTAATTGTCATACGACGCGTTAAATTAGTGTAGTGTTGCCTAACTGCAACCCCCGCAATATAGTTTGCTACTCGCACTGCCCGGTCCCCAGTGTATCGCTTCATGTTAAACACCTTGCAGCTATACACTGTAATGTGGATGGCAGCAGGACGTACATGCTCAATGCCCTTTGCAGTTGTTCATTGGCATTTGCAGTTGTTCATTGGCATTTGCAGTTGTTCATTGGCATTTGCAGTTGTTCATTGGCATTCGCATGGCGAAGCACTTAGCCTACGCTGTGGTACGGCCTGTGTCAACTGTCCGCTGATGTTGTACGTCCAAATCACACACTGTACTGCACATTGGTCCTCATGTACTGAATGATACATCGTGGTACATGTGACCGTACAACGACTGCGCCAACAACGGCGAACCATGCGGTCCAAATGTTGTGCACTCAGCTACGTGTCGTCTCCCTATAAGAGCTGGATTGCAGTGTGGTATGCCCTGGATGGCGATCAGCATGAGCCGTCTGTTGATGTAGTGGCGCGTGTTGTCAGACGTAGTCGTCTCCTCTCACACACCGTGATAGCATGGTGCACTGCGTTCCACATCTGCGACATGCGACAGAGGCCGGTTGACAGTCGTTCGCGCAATGGACATCGCATACGTACGGGGGCCACCTTCCACGTGTTCGCGAAGCGTGCACATGTTGTTGCGTGTATGTGGGCAGACATAGTGTGTCGTGACACCTGACACAGGCATGCAACAATCGTTGAATTTGCAAATGGCGATGGACGCCTACGTTTGCTGGTGACGTTACGCAAATGAACAACTGGTAAACCGTTGTGGTGCGGTTGTTCTCGCTAGAGGTGAATCAGTGATGGCGACGATCGGTTGAGCTACCAACCGGTTGTTCCAGCGATACCCACCATGCCCACGAACGTGAATGGCATCTGGGTGTGAAGCGATACGCGGCGGTGGCTGGGTGGGACCGTCCCCGGCCGGTGAGGGGGGGCCTCCCGGCGTGCTGGCCGCGCGGTGCGTGGGCGCACGCGCTACAGCCGGCTGGTGGGGGCGGCCAGTGGCAGGCGCGCCGGCCGACGGAGGCGGCAGGCGGCGCAGCTGCGCGCCGGCGCACCCTGCACGCGGCGCCGTGCGGCCAAAGTAGGTCCTCGCGGGCCCGGTGCGAAGCGCGGTGGACATCTGCAGTGTGCTGGTCCGATTGAGGACTGTGTGCGCTGAGGATGCGCCGCCGCCCGGCGCTCGGCGCCGCGACGCCGTCTGCTGCTCGGTCGCCTCTGCGGTTCTCGCAGGTGGTTTGTATCGCAGCTGTGCGGACGTGTTGGCGCGTGCGCTGTGCGGGGAGAGTTCGCTTCGGCACCCAAGTGGGGCTTTTGTCCTTCTGTGGCGCTGGCGTTGGAGCTGCCGGTCACCGTAGGTGGCGTGTGTTGTCTCCCGCCGGCAATGCCACGACAGCACGCTCCCGGGCCTCTGTCGGCAGCGGCAAGCTCAGTTGGGAGCACGGGTGGTCGCACCTAAAGCGTCTACTCGCCAAACTCCGGGCGATTGCGCCTCTCTCGAACCCGACCAAGTACTTAGGACGGCGCTGCGCGCCGCCGGGACCTGAGAGGGTTTCGAGGTGTATGGTGCAGGGGAGCTCAGCCTCCTCCTGTTTGCAGAATAATTGAGCGGACGCTTGCGTGTTCGCGCGGGCCCCCGGGACACACTCCCGGGCGGCCGGCTGCTCAGCTCTAGTTGACGCAGCTCCCTGGTTGATCCTGCCAGTAGTCATATGCTTGTCTCAAAGATTAAGCCATGCATGTCTCAGTACAAGCCGCATTAAGGTGAAACCGCGA
>NW_026047399.1:637500-642500 GCF_023864345.2 Schistocerca serialis cubense
AAAACACAGCGCCATCTGTAGGTCTCCCGCGGCATGACGTCCTGCAACGACGATACCGCCATCTACGAGACGCCAAGCCGACCAAGACATCGATGGGCCCACAGTGCCCATCTTTCGACCCCACCCACAAAGCCTGCGTCCTCTGTCGACCACAGCACCCCAACGCCAGCGCCTCTGCCGCACGAAATCGTGGACCGGCAATCACTCCACCTGCGCCCCACTCCAACCGCCCAACTCGCAACTCCAGCGGATGAACGGCGGACTTTTCCCGCAGTCGCAATGTGCAATCCACCCCTATAACATGCGTTTCATGAAGAGCTACGTCCAATATGCGACATTCCCGCTGTCCGTATACATGAGCTGCGAGCTGTACCAGTTACGAGCTAGAGACGCGATCGCGTTGCTCTCTGTACGAATGCCGATGCTGAGCGGTCAGCTAGGAGGCGCTCCATCCATGTCGGTACCGGTGAGCGTTGCACTCGCAGTCGCAAAAACGTACGGCAAGTATATTACTCGGAAGAGTCAATGACAGTCCACGCCCCCCTGCGTGGGAAGAGTCTTTCTAGGCCATGACCCACCGGAAGGGCGCAGCGTCCCCCACCCCAGACATGTGACGTCACACCATCGGTATTGACGACGAGACTGATTCCTTATAATCATTTGCCATACACCGGTGGAAGCTGCCGAGACGAGTAACTACATAGCGGGCTCGCCGTGTCACTAATGTACAGAGATACAACAGTTTCGACTGGAACCGGATTAAACGTATACACGGCGCTGATTAGTAATAGATAGAGCCATCAGAATACAGATAATGTATACAACTGTCCGTATACATGCTTAAAGACTCTGCTCACAATCACAACCACACGTCAGCCACACACCCTTTTCACGCACTACTCTCTGCCTGTAACACGCACACAGACAATATGTAAGCACCAGCATGGAACAACACCCAGTGCATCCCCTCCGCCACATTAGACAATCCACACTGTCATAACCAGACTGGGAGGTCCACTCAGAAAACAGAATATCCCACCCACCCGACAACCACCATTGCTCAGCCAAGCCACCAACACCCACACATGTCCTACACAGGGGTGCACCCAACATCACAATACTGCCTCCTCTCACAGCACACAAACAATGGCAGGAATGAAAGACACAGGTCTGCCACAAGCATGGAATGAGAGCGCCGCCTGTCATGAGCCAAAGGTGCATCCTGACGTGGCAAATCAGATGATGCCGCAGGCATCCACTTACTATAATCACAATCAACAAACCGGCCGCCCCGCCCCCCCATTAAACCTTTCCTTACAACAATGTGTACCTTAACCTAACCTATATCGTACCGTAACCTAACCTATATCGTACCGTAACCTAACCTACGTCGTACCTTAACCTAACCTACGTCGTACCTTAACCTAACCTACGTCGTACCTTAACCTAACCTACGTCGTACCTTAACCTAACCTACGTCGTACCTTAACCTAACCTACGTCGTACCTTAACCTAACCTACGTCGTACCTTAACCTAACCTACGTCGTACCTTAACCTAACCTACGTCGTACCTTAACCTAACCTACGTCGTACCTTAACCTAACCTACGTCGTACCTTAACCTAACCTACGTCGTACCTTAGCCTAACCTACGTCGTACCTTAGCCTAACCTACGTCGTACCTTAACCTAACCTACGGCGTACCTTAACCTAACCTACGTCGTACCTTAACCTAACCTACGTCGTACCTTAACCTAACCTACGTCGTACCTTAACCTAACCTATGTCGTACCTTAACCTAACCTATGTCGTACCTTAACCTAACCTATGTCGTACCTTAACCTAACCTATGTCGTACCTTAACCTAACCTATGTCGTACCTTAACCTAACCTATGTCGTACCTTAACCTAACCTATGTCGTACCTTAACCTAACCTGTGTCGTACCTTAACCTAACCTGTGTCGTACCTTAACCTAACCTGTGTCGTACCTTAACCTAACCTGTATTGCGCCTTAACCTAACCTGTATTGCGCCTTAACCTAACCTGTATTGCGCCTTAACCTAACCTGTATTGCGCCTTAACCTAACCTGTATTGCGCCTTAACCTAACCTGTATTGCGCCTTAACCTAACCTGTATTGCGCCTTAACCTAACCTGTATTGCGCCTTAACGTAACCTGTATTGCGCCTTAACGTAACCTGTATTGCGCCTTAACGTAACCTGTATTGCGCCTTAACGTAACCTATATTGCGCCTTAACGTAACCTATATTGCGCCTTAACGTAACCTATATTGCGCCTTAACGTAACCTATATTGCGCCTTAACGTAACCTATATTGCGCCTTAACGTAACCTATATTGCGCCTTAACATAACCTATATTGCGCCTTAACCTAACCCACATTGCGCCTTAACGTAACCTATATTGAGCCTTAACGTAACCTATATTGCGCCTTAACGTAACCCACATTGCCCCTTAACGTAACCCACATTGCGCCGTAACGTAACCCAACACACGTTGGGCCTTAACCCAACACACGTTGGGCCTTAACCCAACACACGTTGGGCCTTAACCCAACACACGTTGGGCCTTAACCCAACACACGTTGGGCCTTAACCCAACACACGTTGGGCCTTAACCCAACACACGTTGGGCCTTAACCCAACACACGTTGGGCCTTAACCTGCTCTGTAATTGTCATACGACGCGTTAAATTAGTGTAGTGTTGCCTAACTGCAACCCCCGCAATATAGTTTGCTACTCGCACTGCCCGGTCCCCAGTGTATCGCTTCATGTTAAACACCTTGCAGCTATACACTGTAATGTGGATGGCAGCAGGACGTACATGCTCAATGCCCTTTGCAGTTGTTCATTGGCATTTGCAGTTGTTCATTGGCATTTGCAGTTGTTCATTGGCATTTGCAGTTGTTCATTGGCATTCGCATGGCGAAGCACTTAGCCTACGCTGTGGTACGGCCTGTGTCAACTGTCCGCTGATGTTGTACGTCCAAATCACACACTGTACTGCACATTGGTCCTCATGTACTGAATGATACATCATGGTACATGTGACCGTACAACGACTGCGCCAACAACGGCGAACCATGCGGTCCAAATGTTGTGCACTCAGCTACGTGTCGTCTCCCTATAAGAGCTGGATTGCAGTGTGGTATGCCCTGGATGGCGATCAGCATGAGCCGTCTGTTGATGTAGTGGCGCGTGTTGTCAGACGTAGTCGTCTCCTCTCACACACCGTGATAGCATGGTGCACTGCGTTCCACATCTGCGACATGCGACAGAGGCCGGTTGACAGTCGTTCGCGCAATGGACATCGCATACGTACGGGGGCCACCTTCCACGTGTTCGCGAAGCGTGCACATGTTGTTGCGTGTATGTGGGCAGACATAGTGTGTCGTGACACCTGACACAGGCATGCAACAATCGTTGAATTTGCAAATGGCGATGGACGCCTACGTTTGCTGGTGACGTTACGCAAATGAACAACTGGTAAACCGTTGTGGTGCGGTTGTTCTCGCTAGAGGTGAATCAGTGATGGCGACGATCGGTTGAGCTACCAACCGGTTGTTCCAGCGATACCCACCATGCCCACGAACGTGAATGGCATCTGGGTGTGAAGCGATACGCGGCGGTGGCTGGGTGGGACCGTCCCCGGCCGGTGAGGGGGGGCCTCCCGGCGTGCTGGCCGCGCGGTGCGTGGGCGCACGCGCTACAGCCGGCTGGTGGGGGCGGCCAGTGGCAGGCGCGCCGGCCGACGGAGGCGGCAGGCGGCGCAGCTGCGCGCCGGCGCACCCTGCACGCGGCGCCGTGCGGCCAAAGTAGGTCCTCGCGGGCCCGGTGCGAAGCGCGGTGGACATCTGCAGTGTGCTGGTCCGATTGAGGACTGTGTGCGCTGAGGATGCGCCGCCGCCCGGCGCTCGGCGCCGCGACGCCGTCTGCTGCTCGGTCGCCTCTGCGGTTCTCGCAGGTGGTTTGTATCGCAGCTGTGCGGACGTGTTGGCGCGTGCGCTGTGCTGGGAGAGTTCGCTTCGGCACCCAAGTGGGGCTTTTGTCCTTCTGTGGCGCTGGCGTTGGAGCTGCCGGTCACCGTAGGTGGCGCGTGTTGTCTCCCGCCGGCAATGCCACGACAGCACGCTCCCGGGCCTCTGTCGGCAGCGGCAAGCTCAGTTGGGAGCACGGGTGGTCGCACCTAAAGCGTCTACTCGCCAAACTCCGGGCGATTGCGCCTCTCTCGAACCCGACCAAGTACTTAGGACGGCGCTGCGCGCCGCCGGGACCTGAGAGGGTTTCGAGGTGTATGGTGCAGGGGAGCTCAGCCTCCTCCTGTTTGCAGAATAATTGAGCGGACGCTTGCGTGTTCGCGCGGGCCCCCGGGACACACTCCCGGGCGGCCGGCTGCTCAGCTCTAGTTGACGCAGCTCCCTGGTTGATCCTGCCAGTAGTCATATGCTTGTCTCAAAGATTAAGCCATGCATGTCTCAGTACAAGCCGCATTAAGGTGAAACCGCGAATGGCTCATTAAATCAGTTATGGTTCCTTAGATCGTACCCACGTTACTTGGATAACTGTGGTAATTCTAGAGCTAATACATGCAAACAGAGTCCCGACCAGAGATGGAAGGGACGCTTTTATTAGATCAAAACCAATCGGTCGGCTCGTCCGGTCCGTTTGCCTTGGTGACTCTGAATAACTTTGGGCTGATCGCACGGTCCTCGTACCGGCGATGCATCTTTCAAATGTCTGCCTTATCAACTGTCGATGGTAGGTTCTGCGCCTACCATGGTTGTAACGGGTAACGGGGAATCAGGGTTCGATTCCGGAGAGGGAGCCTGAGAAACGGCTACCACATCCAAGGAAGGCAGCAGGCGCGCAAATTACCCACTCCCGGCACGGGGAGGTAGTGACGAAAAATAACGATACGGGACTCATCCGAGGCCCCGTAATCGGAATGAGTACACTTTAAATCCTTTAACGAGTATCTA
>NW_026047399.1:650000-652500 GCF_023864345.2 Schistocerca serialis cubense
TTGCACTCGCAGTCGCAAAAACGTACGGCAAGTATATTACTCGGAAGAGTCAATGACAGTCCACGCCCCCCTGCGTGGGAAGAGTCTTTCTAGGCCATGACCCACCGGAAGGGCGCAGCGTCCCCCACCCCAGACATGTGACGTCACACCATCGGTATTGACGACGAGACTGATTCCTTATAATCATTTGCCATACACCGGTGGAAGCTGCCGAGACGAGTAACTACATAGCGGGCTCGCCGTGTCACTAATGTACAGAGATACAACAGTTTCGACTGGAACCGGATTAAACGTATACACGGCGCTGATTAGTAATAGATAGAGCCATCAGAAAACAGATAATGTATACAACTGTCCGTATACATGCTTAAAGACTCTGCTCACAATCACAACCACACGTCAGCCACACACCCTTTTCACGCACTACTCTCTGCCTGTAACACGCACACAGACAATATGTAAGCACCAGCATGGAACAACACCCAGTGCATCCCCTCCGCCACATTAGACAATCCACACTGTCATAACCAGACTGGGAGGTCCACTCAGAAAACAGAATATCCCACCCACCCGACAACCACCATTGCTCAGCCAAGCCACCAACACCCACACATGTCCTACACAGGGGTGCACCCAACATCACAATACTGCCTCCTCTCACAGCACACAAACAATGGCAGGAATGAAAGACACAGGTCTGCCACAAGCATGGAATGAGAGCGCCGCCTGTCATGAGCCAAAGGTGCATCCTGACGTGGCAAATCAGATGATGCCGCAGGCATCCACTTACTATAATCACAATCAACAAACCGGCCGCCCCGCCCCCCCATTAAACCTTTCCTTACAACAATGTGTACCTTAACCTAACCTATATCGTACCGTAACCTAACCTACGTCGTACCTTAACCTAACCTACGTCGTACCTTAACCTAACCTACGTCGTACCTTAACCTAACCTACGTCGTACCTTAACCTAACCTACGTCGTACCTTAACCTAACCTACGTCGTACCTTAACCTAACCTACGTCGTACCTTAACCTAACCTACGTCGTACCTTAACCTAACCTACGTCGTACCTTAACCTAACCTACGTCGTACCTTAACCTAACCTACGTCGTACCTTAACCTAACCTACGTCGTACCTTAACCTAACCTACGTCGTACCTTAGCCTAACCTACGTCGTACCTTAGCCTAACCTACGTCGTACCTTAGCCTAACCTACGTCGTACCTTAACCTAACCTACGGCGTACCTTAACCTAACCTACGTCGTACCTTAACCTAACCTACGTCGTACCTTAACCTAACCTACGTCGTACCTTAACCTAACCTACGTCGTACCTTAACCTAACCTATGTCGTACCTTAACCTAACCTATGTCGTACCTTAACCTAACCTATGTCGTACCTTAACCTAACCTATGTCGTACCTTAACCTAACCTATGTCGTACCTTAACCTAACCTGTGTCGTACCTTAACCTAACCTGTGTCGTACCTTAACCTAACCTGTGTCGTACCTTAACCTAACCTGTATTGCGCCTTAACCTAACCTGTATTGCGCCTTAACCTAACCTGTATTGCGCCTTAACCTAACCTGTATTGCGCCTTAACCTAACCTGTATTGCGCCTTAACCTAACCTGTATTGCGCCTTAACCTAACCTGTATTGCGCCTTAACCTAACCTGTATTGCGCCTTAACCTAACCTGTATTGCGCCTTAACGTAACCTGTATTGCGCCTTAACGTAACCTGTATTGCGCCTTAACGTAACCTATATTGCGCCTTAACCTAACCTATATTGCGCCTTAACCTAACCTATATTGCGCCTTAACGTAACCTATATTGCGCCTTAACGTAACCTATATTGCGCCTTAACGTAACCTATATTGCGCCTTAACGTAACCTATATTGCGCCTTAACGTAACCTATATTGCGCCTTAACGTAACCTATATTGCGCCTTAACCTAACCCACATTGCGCCTTAACGTAACCTATATTGCGCCTTAACGTAACCTATATTGCGCCTTAACGTAACCCACATTGCCCCTTAACGTAACCCACATTGCGCCGTAACGTAACCCAACACACGTTGGGCCTTAACCCAACACACGTTGGGCCTTAACCCAACACACGTTGGGCCTTAACCCAACACACGTTGGGCCTTAACCCAACACACGTTGGGCCTTAACCCAACACACGTTGGGCCTTAACCCAACACACGTTGGGCCTTAACCCAACACACGTTGGGCCTTAACCCAACACACGTTGGGCCTTAACCTGCTCTGTAATTGTCATACGACGCGTTAAATTAGTGTAGTGTTGCCTAACTGCAACCCCCGCAATATAGTTTGCTACTCGCACTGCCCGGTCCCCAGTGTATCGCTTCATGTTAAACACCTTGCAGCTATACACTGTAATGTGGATGGCAGCAGGACGTACATGCTCAATGCCCTTTGCAGTTGTTCATTGGCATTTGCAGTTGTTCATTGGCATTTGCAGTT
>NW_026047399.1:662500-670000 GCF_023864345.2 Schistocerca serialis cubense
AGCGTTGCACTCGCAGTCGCAAAAACGTACGGCAAGTATATTACTCGGAAGAGTCAATGACAGTCCACGCCCCCCTGCGTGGGAAGAGTCTTTCTAGGCCATGACCCACCGGAAGGGCGCAGCGTCCCCCACCCCAGACATGTGACGTCACACCATCGGTATTGACGACGAGACTGATTCCTTATAATCATTTGCCATACACCGGTGGAAGCTGCCGAGACGAGTAACTACATAGCGGGCTCGCCGTGTCACTAATGTACAGAGATACAACAGTTTCGACTGGAACCGGATTAAACGTATACACGGCGCTGATTAGTAATAGATAGAGCCATCAGAATACAGATAATGTATACAACTGTCCGTATACATGCTTAAAGACTCTGCTCACAATCACAACCACACGTCAGCCACACACCCTTTTCACGCACTACTCTCTGCCTGTAACACGCACACAGACAATATGTAAGCACCAGCATGGAACAACACCCAGTGCATCCCCTCCGCCACATTAGACAATCCACACTGTCATAACCAGACTGGGAGGTCCACTCAGAAAACAGAATATCCCACCCACCCGACAACCACCATTGCTCAGCCAAGCCACCAACACCCACACATGTCCTACACAGGGGTGCACCCAACATCACAATACTGCCTCCTCTCACAGCACACAAACAATGGCAGGAATGAAAGACACAGGTCTGCCACAAGCATGGAATGAGAGCGCCGCCTGTCATGAGCCAAAGGTGCATCCTGACGTGGCAAATCAGATGATGCCGCAGGCATCCACTTACTATAATCACAATCAACAAACCGGCCGCCCCGCCCCCCCATTAAACCTTTCCTTACAACAATGTGTACCTTAACCTAACCTATATCGTACCGTAACCTAACCTACGTCGTACCTTAACCTAACCTACGTCGTACCTTAACCTAACCTACGTCGTACCTTAACCTAACCTACGTCGTACCTTAACCTAACCTACGTCGTACCTTAACCTAACCTACGTCGTACCTTAACCTAACCTACGTCGTACCTTAACCTAACCTACGTCGTACCTTAACCTAACCTACGTCGTACCTTAACCTAACCTACGTCGTACCTTAACCTAACCTACGTCGTACCTTAACCTAACCTACGTCGTACCTTAACCTAACCTACGTCGTACCTTAACCTAACCTACGTCGTACCTTAACCTAACCTACGTCGTACCTTAGCCTAACCTACGTCGTACCTTAGCCTAACCTACGTCGTACCTTAACCTAACCTACGGCGTACCTTAACCTAACCTACGTCGTACCTTAACCTAACCTACGTCGTACCTTAACCTAACCTACGTCGTACCTTAACCTAACCTACGTCGTACCTTAACCTAACCTATGTCGTACCTTAACCTAACCTATGTCGTACCTTAACCTAACCTATGTCGTACCTTAACCTAACCTATGTCGTACCTTAACCTAACCTATGTCGTACCTTAACCTAACCTATGTCGTACCTTAACCTAACCTATGTCGTACCTTAACCTAACCTGTGTCGTACCTTAACCTAACCTGTGTCGTACCTTAACCTAACCTGTATTGCGCCTTAACCTAACCTGTATTGCGCCTTAACCTAACCTGTATTGCGCCTTAACCTAACCTGTATTGCGCCTTAACCTAACCTGTATTGCGCCTTAACCTAACCTGTATTGCGCCTTAACCTAACCTGTATTGCGCCTTAACCTAACCTGTATTGCGCCTTAACCTAACCTGTATTGCGCCTTAACCTAACCTGTATTGCGCCTTAACGTAACCAGTATTGCGCCTTAACGTAACCTATATTGCGCCAAACGTAACCTATATTGCGCCTTAACCTAACCTATATTGCGCCTTAACGTAACCTATATTGCGCCTTAACGTAACCTATATTGCGCCTTAACGTAACCTATATTGCGCCTTAACGTAACCTATATTGCGCCTTAACGTAACCTATATTGCGCCTTAACGTAACCTATATTGCGCCTTAACGTAACCTATATTGCGCCTTAACATAACCTATATTGCGCCTTAACCTAACCCACATTGCGCCTTAACGTAACCTATATTGCGCCTTAACGTAACCTATATTGCGCCTTAACGTAACCCACATTGCCCCTTAACGTAACCCACATTGCGCCGTAACGTAACCCAACACACGTTGGGCCTTAACCCAACACACGTTGGGCCTTAACCCAACACACGTTGGGCCTTAACCCAACACACGTTGGGCCTTAACCCAACACACGTTGGGCCTTAACCCAACACACGTTGGGCCTTAACCCAACACACGTTGGGCCTTAACCCAACACACGTTGGGCCTTAACCCAACACACGTTGGGCCTTAACCTGCTCTGTAATTGTCATACGACGCGTTAAATTAGTGTAGTGTTGCCTAACTGCAACCCCCGCAATATAGTTTGCTACTCGCACTGCCCGGTCCCCAGTGTATCGCTTCATGTTAAACACCTTGCAGCTATACACTGTAATGTGGACGGCAGCAGGACGTACATGCTCAATGCCCTTTGCAGTTGTTCATTGGCATTTGCAGTTGTTCATTGGCATTTGCAGTTGTTCATTGGCATTTGCAGTTGTTCATTGGCATTCGCATGGCGAAGCACTTAGCCTACGCTGTGGTACGGCCTGTGTCAACTGTCCGCTGATGTTGTACGTCCAAATCACACACTGTACTGCACATTGGTCCTCATGTACTGAATGATACATCGTGGTACATGTGACCGTACAACGACTGCGCCAACAACGGCGAACCATGCGGTCCAAATGTTGTGCACTCAGCTACGTGTCGTCTCCCTATAAGAGCTGGATTGCAGTGTGGTATGCCCTGGATGGCGATCAGCATGAGCCGTCTGTTGATGTAGTGGCGCGTGTTGTCAGACGTAGTCGTCTCCTCTCACACACCGTGATAGCATGGTGCACTGCGTTCCACATCTGCGACATGCGACAGAGGCCGGTTGACAGTCGTTCGCGCAATGGACATCGCATACGTACGGGGGCCACCTTCCACGTGTTCGCGAAGCGTGCACATGTTGTTGCGTGTATGTGGGCAGACATAGTGTGTCGTGACACCTGACACAGGCATGCAACAATCGTTGAATTTGCAAATGGCGATGGACGCCTACGTTTGCTGGTGACGTTACGCAAATGAACAACTGGTAAACCGTTGTGGTGCGGTTGTTCTCGCTAGAGGTGAATCAGTGATGGCGACGATCGGTTGAGCTACCAACCGGTTGTTCCAGCGATACCCACCATGCCCACGAACGTGAATGGCATCTGGGTGTGAAGCGATACGCGGCGGTGGCTGGGTGGGACCGTCCCCGGCCGGTGAGGGGGGGCCTCCCGGCGTGCTGGCCGCGCGGTGCGTGGGCGCACGCGCTACAGCCGGCTGGTGGGGGCGGCCAGTGGCAGGCGCGCCGGCCGACGGAGGCGGCAGGCGGCGCAGCTGCGCGCCGGCGCACCCTGCACGCGGCGCCGTGCGGCCAAAGTAGGTCCTCGCGGGCCCGGTGCGAAGCGCGGTGGACATCTGCAGTGTGCTGGTCCGATTGAGGACTGTGTGCGCTGAGGATGCGCCGCCGCCCGGCGCTCGGCGCCGCGACGCCGTCTGCTGCTCGGTCGCCTCTGCGGTTCTCGCAGGTGGTTTGTATCGCAGCTGTGCGGACGTGTTGGCGCGTGCGCTGTGCTGGGAGAGTTCGCTTCGGCACCCAAGTGGGGCTTTTGTCCTTCTGTGGCGCTGGCGTTGGAGCTGCCGGTCACCGTAGGTGGCGCGTGTTGTCTCCCGCCGGCAATGCCACGACAGCACGCTCCCGGGCCTCTGTCGGCAGCGGCAAGCTCAGTTGGGAGCACGGGTGGTCGCACCTAAAGCGTCTACTCGCCAAACTCCGGGCGATTGCGCCTCTCTCGAACCCGACCAAGTACTTAGGACGGCGCTGCGCGCCGCCGGGACCTGAGAGGGTTTCGAGGTGTATGGTGCAGGGGAGCTCAGCCTCCTCCTGTTTGCAGAATAATTGAGCGGACGCTTGCGTGTTCGCGCGGGCCCCCGGGACACACTCCCGGGCGGCCGGCTGCTCAGCTCTAGTTGACGCAGCTCCCTGGTTGATCCTGCCAGTAGTCATATGCTTGTCTCAAAGATTAAGCCATGCATGTCTCAGTACAAGCCGCATTAAGGTGAAACCGCGAATGGCTCATTAAATCAGTTATGGTTCCTTAGATCGTACCCACGTTACTTGGATAACTGTGGTAATTCTAGAGCTAATACATGCAAACAGAGTCCCGACCAGAGATGGAAGGGACGCTTTTATTAGATCAAAACCAATCGGTCGGCTCGTCCGGTCCGTTTGCCTTGGTGACTCTGAATAACTTTGGGCTGATCGCACGGTCCTCGTACCGGCGACGCATCTTTCAAATGTCTGCCTTATCAACTGTCGATGGTAGGTTCTGCGCCTACCATGGTTGTAACGGGTAACGGGGAATCAGGGTTCGATTCCGGAGAGGGAGCCTGAGAAACGGCTACCACATCCAAGGAAGGCAGCAGGCGCGCAAATTACCCACTCCCGGCACGGGGAGGTAGTGACGAAAAATAACGATACGGGACTCATCCGAGGCCCCGTAATCGGAATGAGTACACTTTAAATCCTTTAACGAGTATCTATTGGAGGGCAAGTCTGGTGCCAGCAGCCGCGGTAATTCCAGCTCCAATAGCGTATATTAAAGTTGTTGCGGTTAAAAAGCTCGTAGTTGGATTTGTGTCCCACGCTGTTGGTTCACCGCCCGTCGGTGTTTAACTGGCATGTATCGTGGGACGTCCTGCCGGTGGGGCGAGCTGAAGGCGTGCGACGCGCCTCGTGCGTGCTCGTGCGTCCCGAGGCGGACCCCGTTGCAATCCTACCAGGGTGCTCTTGAGTGAGTGTCTCGGTGGGCCGGCACGTTTACTTTGAACAAATTAGAGTGCTTAAAGCAGGCAAGCCCGCCTGAATACTGTGTGCATGGAATAATGGAATAGGACCTCGGTTCTATTTTGTTGGTTTTCGGAACCCGAGGTAATGATTAATAGGGACAGGCGGGGGCATTCGTATTGCGACGTTAGAGGTGAAATTCTTGGATCGTCGCAAGACGAACAGAAGCGAAAGCATTTGCCAAGTATGTTTTCATTAATCAAGAACGAAAGTTAGAGGTTCGAAGGCGATCAGATACCGCCCTAGTTCTAACCATAAACGATGCCAGCCAGCGATCCGCCGCAGTTCCTCCGATGACTCGGCGGGCAGCCTCCGGGAAACCAAAGCTTTTGGGTTCCGGGGGAAGTATGGTTGCAAAGCTGAAACTTAAAGGAATTGACGGAAGGGCACCACCAGGAGTGGAGCCTGCGGCTTAATTTGACTCAACACGGGAAACCTCACCAGGCCCGGACACCGGAAGGATTGACAGATTGATAGCTCTTTCTTGATTCGGTGGGTGGTGGTGCATGGCCGTTCTTAGTTGGTGGAGCGATTTGTCTGGTTAATTCCGATAACGAACGAGACTCTAGCCTGCTAACTAGTCGCGTGACATCCTTCGTGCTGTCAGCGATTACTTTTCTTCTTAGAGGGACAGGCGGCTTCTAGCCGCACGAGATTGAGCAATAACAGGTCTGTGATGCCCTTAGATGTGCTGGGCCGCACGCGCGCTACACTGAAGGAATCAGCGTGTCTTCCTAGGCCGAAAGGTCGGGGTAACCCGCTGAACCTCCTTCGTGCTAGGGATTGGGGCTTGCAATTGTTCCCCATGAACGAGGAATTCCCAGTAAGCGCGAGTCATAAGCTCGCGTTGATTACGTCCCTGCCCTTTGTACACACCGCCCGTCGCTACTACCGATTGAATGATTTAGTGAGGTCTTCGGACTGGTACGCGGCATTGACTCTGTCGTTGCCGATGCTACCGGAAAGATGACCAAACTTGATCATTTAGAGGAAGTAAAAGTCGTAACAAGGTTTCCGTAGGTGAACCTGCGGAAGGATCATTACCGACTAGACTGCATGTCTTTCGATGTGCGTGTCGTGTCGCGCAACACGCTACCTGTACGGCTCGCAGTAGCCGTGCGCCGCGTGCGGAACCACGCGTGCTTCTCAAAACTAACGCCAATGTTGTGTGGTACGAGCGCTGAAGCGCTGGAGCGGCTGGCCTGCGGCACCTGGCGCCTGGCGCCGGTTTTGAATGACTTTCGCCCGACTGCCTGTCCGCTCCGGTGTGGAGCCGTACGACGCCCATCGGCCGTGAGGCCGTTGGACACAGAACGCTTGAACAGGGGCCGCCACACGCCTACGTCCCGCCTATGCAATTGTCTTGAAAGAGACAGTGGAAACTAAGAAAAGATCACCCAGGACGGTGGATCACTCGGCTCGTGGGTCGATGAAGAACGCAGCAAATTGCGCGTCGACATGTGAACTGCAGGACACATGAACATCGACGTTTCGAACGCACATTGCGGTCCATGGATTCCGTTCCCGGGCCACGTCTGGCTGAGGGTCGGCTACGTATACTGAAGCGCGCGGCGTTTGCCCCGCTTCGCTGACCTGGGAGCGTCGCGGCCGCCTGTGGGGCCGGCCGCGCCTCCTTAAACGTGCGATGCGCGCCCGTCGCCTGGCGGTTCGCATACCGGTACTTACTCGGTAGCGTGCACAGCCGGCTGGCGGTGTGGCGTGCGACACCTCGTACAACGACCTCAGAGCAGGCGAGACTACCCGCTGAATTTAAGCATATTACTAAGCGGAGGAAAAGAAACTAACAAGGATTCCCCCAGTAGCGGCGAGCGAACAGGGAAGAGTCCAGCACCGAACCCCGCAGGCTGCCGCCTGTCGTGGCATGTGGTGGGTGAACTATGCCTGGCCAGGACGAAGTCAGGGGAAACCCTGATGGAGGTCCGTAGCGATTCTGACGTGCAAATCGATCGTCGGAGCTGGGTATAGGGGCGAAAGACTAATCGAACCATCTAGTAGCTGGTTCCCTCCGAAGTTTCCCTCAGGATAGCTGGTGCTCGTACGAGTCTCATCCGGTAAAGCGAATGATTAGAGGCCTTGGGGCCGAAACGACCTCAACCTATTCTCAAACTTTAAATGGGTGAGATCTCCGGCTTGCTTGATATGCTGAAGCCGCGAGCAAACGACTCGGATCGGAGTGCCAAGTGGGCCACTTTTGGTAAGCAGAACTGGCGCTGTGGGATGAACCAAACGCCGAGTTAAGGCGCCCGAATCGACGCTCATGGGAAACCATGAAAGGCGTTGGTTGCTTAAGACAGCAGGACGGTGGCCATGGAAGTCGGAATCCGCTAAGGAGTGTGTAACAACTCACCTGCCGAAGCAACTAGCCCTGAAAATGGATGGCGCTGAAGCGTCGTGCCTATACTCGGCCGTCAGTCTGGCAGTCATGGCCGGTCCTTGCGGCCGGCCGCGAAGCCCTGACGAGTAGGAGGGTCGCGGCGGTGGGCGCAGAAGG
>NW_026047399.1:675000-687500 GCF_023864345.2 Schistocerca serialis cubense
AACAAACCGGCCGCCCCGCCCCCCCATTAAACCTTTCCTTACAACAATGTGTAAATTAACCTAACCTATATCGTACCGTAACCTAACCTATATCGTACCGTAACCTAACCTACGTCGTACCTTAACCTAACCTACGTCGTACCTTAACCTAACCTACGTCGTACCTTAACCTAACCTACGTCGTACCTTAACCTAACCTACGTCGTACCTTAACCTAACCTACGTCGTACCTTAACCTAACCTACGTCGTACCTTAACCTAACCTACGTCGTACCTTAACCTAACCTACGTCGTACCTTAACCTAACCTACGTCGTACCTTAACCTAACCTACGTCGTACCTTAACCTAACCTACGTCGTACCTTAACCTAACCTACGTCGTACCTTAACCTAACCTACGTCGTACCTTAGCCTAACCTACGTCGTACCTTAGCCTAACCTACGTCGTACCTTAGCCTAACCTACGTCGTACCTTAACCTAACCTACGGCGTACCTTAACCTAACCTACGTCGTACCTTAACCTAACCTACGTCGTACCTTAACCTAACCTACGTCGTACCTTAACCTAACCTATGTCGTACCTTAACCTAACCTATGTCGTACCTTAACCTAACCTATGTCGTACCTTAACCTAACCTATGTCGTACCTTAACCTAACCTATGTCGTACCTTAACCTAACCTATGTCGTACCTTAACCTAACCTGTGTCGTACCTTAACCTAACCTGTGTCGTACCTTAACCTAACCTGTGTCGTACCTTAACCTAACCTGTATTGCGCCTTAACCTAACCTGTATTGCGCCTTAACCTAACCTGTATTGCGCCTTAACCTAACCTGTATTGCGCCTTAACCTAACCTGTATTGCGCCTTAACCTAACCTGTATTGCGCCTTAACCTAACCTGTATTGCGCCTTAACCTAACCTGTATTGCGCCTTAACCTAACCTGTATTGCGCCTTAACCTAACCTGTATTGCGCCTTAACGTAACCTGTATTGCGCCTTAACGTAACCTGTATTGCGCCTTAACGTAACCTATATTGCGCCTTAACCTAACCTATATTGCGCCTTAACCTAACCTATATTGCGCCTTAACGTAACCTATATTGCGCCTTAACGTAACCTATATTGCGCCTTAACGTAACCTATATTGCGCCTTAACGTAACCTATATTGCGCCTTAACGTAACCTATATTGCGCCTTAACGTAACCTATATTGCGCCTTAACGTAACCTATATTGCGCCTTAACCTAACCCACATTGCGCCTTAACGTAACCTATATTGCGCCTTAACGTAACCTATATTGCGCCTTAACGTAACCCACATTGCCCCTTAACGTAACCCACATTGCGCCGTAACGTAACCCAACACACGTTGGGCCTTAACCCAACACACGTTGGGCCTTAACCCAACACACGTTGGGCCTTAACCCAACACACGTTGGGCCTTAACCCAACACACGTTGGGCCTTAACCCAACACACGTTGGGCCTTAACCCAACACACGTTGGGCCTTAACCCAACACACGTTGGGCCTTAACCCAACACACGTTGGGCCTTAACCCAACACACATTGGGCCTTAACCTGCTCTGTAATTGTCATACGACGCGTTAAATTAGTGTAGTGTTGCCTAACTGCAACCCCCGCAATATAGTTTGCTACTCGCACTGCCCGGTCCCCAGTGTATCGCTTCATGTTAAACACCTTGCAGCTATACACTGTAATGTGGATGGCAGCAGGACGTACATGCTCAATGCCCTTTGCAGTTGTTCATTGGCATTTGCAGTTGTTCATTGGCATTTGCAGTTGTTCATTGGCATTTGCAGTTGTTCATTGGCATTCGCATGGCGAAGCACTTAGCCTACGCTGTGGTACGGCCTGTGTCAACTGTCCGCTGATGTTGTACGTCCAAATCACACACTGTACTGCACATTGGTCCTCATGTACTGAATGATACATCGTGGTACATGTGACCGTACAACGACTGCGCCAACAACGGCGAACCATGCGGTCCAAATGTTGTGCACTCAGCTACGTGTCGTCTCCCTATAAGAGCTGGATTGCAGTGTGGTATGCCCTGGATGGCGATCAGCATGAGCCGTCTGTTGATGTAGTGGCGCGTGTTGTCAGACGTAGTCGTCTCCTCTCACACACCGTGATAGCATGGTGCACTGCGTTCCACATCTGCGACATGCGACAGAGGCCGGTTGACAGTCGTTCGCGCAATGGACATCGCATACGTACGGGGGCCACCTTCCACGTGTTCGCGAAGCGTGCACATGTTGTTGCGTGTATGTGGGCAGACATAGTGTGTCGTGACACCTGACACAGGCATGCAACAATCGTTGAATTTGCAAATGGCGATGGACGCCTACGTTTGCTGGTGACGTTACGCAAATGAACAACTGGTAAACCGTTGTGGTGCGGTTGTTCTCGCTAGAGGTGAATCAGTGATGGCGACGATCGGTTGAGCTACCAACCGGTTGTTCCAGCGATACCCACCATGCCCACGAACGTGAATGGCATCTGGGTGTGAAGCGATACGCGGCGGTGGCTGGGTGGGACCGTCCCCGGCCGGTGAGGGGGGGCCTCCCGGCGTGCTGGCCGCGCGGTGCGTGGGCGCACGCGCTACAGCCGGCTGGTGGGGGCGGCCAGTGGCAGGCGCGCCGGCCGACGGAGGCGGCAGGCGGCGCAGCTGCGCGCCGGCGCACCCTGCACGCGGCGCCGTGCGGCCAAAGTAGGTCCTCGCGGGCCCGGTGCGAAGCGCGGTGGACATCTGCAGTGTGCTGGTCCGATTGAGGACTGTGTGCGCTGAGGATGCGCCGCCGCCCGGCGCTCGGCGCCGCGACGCCGTCTGCTGCTCGGTCGCCTCTGCGGTTCTCGCAGGTGGTTTGTATCGCAGCTGTGCGGACGTGTTGGCGCGTGCGCTGTGCTGGGAGAGTTCGCTTCGGCACCCAAGTGGGGCTTTTGTCCTTCTGTGGCGCTGGCGTTGGAGCTGCCGGTCACCGTAGGTGGCGCGTGTTGTCTCCCGCCGGCAATGCCACGACAGCACGCTCCCGGGCCTCTGTCGGCAGCGGCAAGCTCAGTTGGGAGCACGGGTGGTCGCACCTAAAGCGTCTACTCGCCAAACTCCGGGCGATTGCGCCTCTCTCGAACCCGACCAAGTACTTAGGACGGCGCTGCGCGCCGCCGGGACCTGAGAGGGTTTCGAGGTGTATGGTGCAGGGGAGCTCAGCCTCCTCCTGTTTGCAGAATAATTGAGCGGACGCTTGCGTGTTCGCGCGGGCCCCCGGGACACACTCCCGGGCGGCCGGCTGCTCAGCTCTAGTTGACGCAGCTCCCTGGTTGATCCTGCCAGTAGTCATATGCTTGTCTCAAAGATTAAGCCATGCATGTCTCAGTACAAGCCGCATTGAGGTGAAACCGCGAATGGCTCATTAAATCAGTTATGGTTCCTTAGATCGTACCCACGTTACTTGGATAACTGTGGTAATTCTAGAGCTAATACATGCAAACAGAGTCCCGACCAGAGATGGAAGGGACGCTTTTATTAGATCAAAACCAATCGGTCGGCTCGTCCGGTCCGTTTGCCTTGGTGACTCTGAATAACTTTGGGCTGATCGCACGGTCCTCGTACCGGCGACGCATCTTTCAAATGTCTGCCTTATCAACTGTCGATGGTAGGTTCTGCGCCTACCATGGTTGTAACGGGTAACGGGGAATCAGGGTTCGATTCCGGAGAGGGAGCCTGAGAAACGGCTACCACATCCAAGGAAGGCAGCAGGCGCGCAAATTACCCACTCCCGGCACGGGGAGGTAGTGACGAAAAATAACGATACGGGACTCATCCGAGGCCCCGTAATCGGAATGAGTACACTTTAAATCCTTTAACGAGTATCTATTGGAGGGCAAGTCTGGTGCCAGCAGCCGCGGTAATTCCAGCTCCAATAGTGTATATTAAAGTTGTTGCGGTTAAAAAGCTCGTAGTTGGATTTGTGTCCCACGCTGTTGGTTCACCGCCCGTCGGTGTTTAACTGGCATGTATCGTGGGACGTCCTGCCGGTGGGGCGAGCTGAAGGCGTGCGACGCGCCTCGTGCGTGCTCGTGCGTCCCGAGGCGGACCCCGTTGCAATCCTACCAGGGTGCTCTTGAGTGAGTGTCTCGGTGGGCCGGCACGTTTACTTTGAACAAATTAGAGTGCTTAAAGCAGGCAAGCCCGCCTGAATACTGTGTGCATGGAATAATGGAATAGGACCTCGGTTCTATTTTGTTGGTTTTCGGAACCCGAGGTAATGATTAATAGGGACAGGCGGGGGCATTCGTATTGCGACGTTAGAGGTGAAATTCTTGGATCGTCGCAAGACGAACAGAAGCGAAAGCATTTGCCAAGTATGTTTTCATTAATCAAGAACGAAAGTTAGAGGTTCGAAGGCGATCAGATACCGCCCTAGTTCTAACCATAAACGATGCCAGCCAGCGATCCGCCGCAGTTCCTCCGATGACTCGGCGGGCAGCCTCCGGGAAACCAAAGCTTTTGGGTTCCGGGGGAAGTATGGTTGCAAAGCTGAAACTTAAAGGAATTGACGGAAGGGCACCACCAGGAGTGGAGCCTGCGGCTTAATTTGACTCAACACGGGAAACCTCACCAGGCCCGGACACCGGAAGGATTGACAGATTGATAGCTGTTTCTTGATTCGGTGGGTGGTGGTGCATGGCCGTTCTTAGTTGGTGGAGCGATTTGTCTGGTTAATTCCGATAACGAACGAGACTCTAGCCTGCTAACTAGTCGCGTGACATCCTTCGTGCTGTCAGCGATTACTTTTCTTCTTAGAGGGACAGGCGGCTTCTAGCCGCACGAGATTGAGCAATAACAGGTCTGTGATGCCCTTAGATGTTCTGGGCCGCACGCGCGCTACACTGAAGGAATCAGCGTGTCTTCCTAGGCCGAAAGGTCGGGGTATCCCGCTGAACCTCCTTCGTGCTAGGGATTGGGGCTTGCAATTGTTCCCCATGAACGAGGAATTCCCAGTAAGCGCGAGTCATAAGCTCGCGTTGATTACGTCCCTGCCCTTTGTACACACCGCCCGTCGCTACTACCGATTGAATGATTTAGTGAGGTCTTCGGACTGGTACGCGGCATTGACTCTGTCGTTGCCGATGCTACCGGAAAGATGACCAAACTTGATCATTTAGAGGAAGTAAAAGTCGTAACAAGGTTTCCGTAGGTGAACCTGCGGAAGGATCATTACCGACTAGACTGCATGTCTTTCGATGTGCGTGTCGTGTCGCGCAACACGCTACCTGTACGGCTCGCAGTAGCCGTGCGCCGCGTGCGGAACCACGCGTGCTTCTCAAAACTAACGCCAATGTTGTGTGGTACGAGCGCTGAAGCGCTGGAGCGGCTGGCCTGCGGCACCTGGCGCCTGGCGCCGGTTTTGAATGACTTTCGCCCGACTGCCTGTCCGCTCCGGTGTGGAGCCGTACGACGCCCATCGGCCGTGAGGCCGTTGGACACAGAACGCTTGAACAGGGGCCGCCACACGCCTACGTCCCGCCTATGCAACTGTCTTGAAAGAGACAGTGGAAACTAAGAAAAGATCACCCAGGACGGTGGATCACTCGGCTCGTGGGTCGATGAAGAACGCAGCAAATTGCGCGTCGACATGTGAACTGCAGGACACATGAACATCGACGTTTCGAACGCACATTGCGGTCCATGGATTCCGTTCCCGGGCCACGTCTGGCTGAGGGTCGGCTACGTATACTGAAGCGCGCGGCGTTTGCCCCGCTTCGCTGACCTGGGAGCGTCGCGGCCGCCTGTGGGGCCGGCCGCGCCTCCTTAAACGTGCGATGCGCGCCCGTCGCCTGGCGGTTCGCATACCGGTACTTACTCGGTAGCGTGCACAGCCGGCTGGCGGTGTGGCGTGCGACACCTCGTACAACGACCTCAGAGCAGGCGAGACTACCCGCTGAATTTAAGCATATTACGAAGCGGAGGAAAAGAAACTAACAAGGATTCCCCCAGTAGCGGCGAGCGAACAGGGAAGAGTCCAGCACCGAACCCCGCAGGCTGCCGCCTGTCGTGGCATGTGGTGTTTGGGAGGGTCCACTACCCCGACGCCTCGCGCCGAGCCCAAGTCCAACTTGAATGAGGCCACGGCCCGTAGAGGGTGCCAGGCCCGTAGCGGCCGGTGCGAGCGTCGGCGGGACCTCTCCTTCGAGTCGGGTTGCTTGAGAGTGCAGCTCCAAGTGGGTGGTAAACTCCATCTGAGACTAAATATGACCACGAGACCGATAGCGAACAAGTACCGTGAGGGAAAGTTGAAAAGAACTTTGAAGAGAGAGTTCAAAAGTACGTGAAACCGTTCTGGGGTAAACGTGAGAAGTCCGAAAGGTCGAACGGGTGAGATTCACGCCCATCCGGCCACTGGCCTCCGCCCTCGGCAGATGGGGCCGGCCGCCCGCGCGGAGCAATCCGCGGCGGGGTCGTGTCCGGTTGCCTTTCCACTCGCCGCGGGGTGGGGCCGTTCCGGTGTGCGGTGGGCCGCACTTCTCCCCTAGTAGGACGTCGCGACCAGCTGGGTGCCGGCCTACGGCCCGGGTGCGCAGCCTGTCCTTCCGCGGGCCTCGGTTCGCGTCTGTTGGGCAGAGCCCCGGTGTCCTGGCTGGCTGCCCGGCGGTATATCTGGAGGAGTCGATTCGCCCCTTTGGGCGCTCGGGCTCCCGGCAAGCGCGCGCGGTTCTTCCCGGATGACGGACCTACCTGGCCCGGCCCCGGACCCGCGCCGCTGTTGGCTCGGGATGCTCTCGGGCGGAATAATCGCTCCCGTCAGCGGCGCTTCAGCTTTGGACAATTTCACGACCCGTCTTGAAACACGGACCAAGGAGTCTAACATGTGCGCGAGTCATTGGGCTGTACGAAACCTAAAGGCGTAATGAAAGTGAAGGTCTCGCCTTGCGCGGGCCGAGGGAGGATGGGGCTTCCCCGCCCTTCACGGGGCGGCGGCCTCCGCACTCCCGGGGCGTCTCGTCCTCATTGCGAGGTGAGGCGCACCTAGAGCGTACACGTTGGGACCCGAAAGATGGTGAACTATGCCTGGCCAGGACGAAGTCAGGGGAAACCCTGATGGAGGTCCGTAGCGATTCTGACGTGCAAATCGATCGTCGGAGCTGGGTATAGGGGCGAAAGACTAATCGAACCATCTAGTAGCTGGTTCCCTCCGAAGTTTCCCTCAGGATAGCTGGTGCTCGTACGAGTCTCATCCGGTAAAGCGAATGATTAGAGGCCTTGGGGCCGAAACGACCTCAACCTATTCTCAAACTTTAAATGGGTGAGATCTCCGGCTTGCTTGATATGCTGAAGCCGCGAGCAAACGACTCGGATCGGAGTGCCAAGTGGGCCACTTTTGGTAAGCAGAACTGGCGCTGTGGGATGAACCAAACGCCGAGTTAAGGCGCCCGAATCGACGCTCATGGGAAACCATGAAAGGCGTTGGTTGCTTAAGACAGCAGGACGGTGGCCATGGAAGTCGGAATCCGCTAAGGAGTGTGTAACAACTCACCTGCCGAAGCAACTAGCCCTGAAAATGGATGGCGCTGAAGCGTCGTGCCTATACTCGGCCGTCAGTCTGGCAGTCATGGCCGGTCCTTGCGGCCGGCCGCGAAGCCCTGACGAGTAGGAGGGTCGCGGCGGTGGGCGCAGAAGGGTCTGGGCGTGAGCCTGCCTGGAGCCGCCGTCGGTGCAGATCTTGGTGGTAGTAGCAAATACTCCAGCGAGGCCCTGGAGGGCTGACGCGGAGAAGGGTTTCGTGTGAACAGCCGTTGCACACGAGTCAGTCGATCCTAAGCCCTAGGAGAAATCCGATGTTGATGGGGGCCATCGTAGCATGATGCACTTTGTGCTGGCCCCCGTTGGGCGAAAGGGAATCCGGTTCCTATTCCGGAACCCGGCAGCGGAACCGATACAAGTCGGGCCCCTCTTTTAGAGATGCTCGTCGGGGTAACCCAAAAGGACCCGGAGACGCCGTCGGGAGATCGGGGAAGAGTTTTCTTTTCTGCATGAGCGTTCGAGTTCCCTGGAATCCTCTAGCAGGGAGATAGGGTTTGGAACGCGAAGAGCACCGCAGTTGCGGCGGTGTCCCGATCTTCCCCTCGGACCTTGAAAATCCGGGAGAGGGCCACGTGGAGGTGTCGCGCCGGTTCGTACCCATATCCGCAGCAGGTCTCCAAGGTGAAGAGCCTCTAGTCGATAGAATAATGTAGGTAAGGGAAGTCGGCAAATTGGATCCGTAACTTCGGGATAAGGATTGGCTCTGAGGATCGGGGCGTGTCGGGCTTGGTCGGGAAGTGGGTCAGCGCTAACGTGCCGGGCCTGGGCGAGGTGAGTGCCGTAGGGGTGCCGGTAAGTGCGGGCGTTTAGCGCGGGCGTGGTCTGCTCTCGCCGTTGGTTGGCCTCGTGCTGGCCGGCGGTGCAGGATGCGCGCGCCTGCGCGGCGTTCGCGCCCCGGTGCTTCAACCTGCGTGCAGGATCCGAGCTCGGTCCCGTGCCTTGGCCTCCCACGGATCTTCCTTGCTGCGAGGCCGCGTCCGCCTTAGCGTGCTCCTCCGGGGGCGCGCGGGTGCGCGGATTCTCTTCGGCCGCCATTCAACGATCAACTCAGAACTGGCACGGACTGGGGGAATCCGACTGTCTAATTAAAACAAAGCATTGCGATGGCCCTAGCGGGTGTTGACGCAATGTGATTTCTGCCCAGTGCTCTGAATGTCAACGTGAAGAAATTCAAGCAAGCGCGGGTAAACGGCGGGAGTAACTATGACTCTTTGACTCCCAAAGCCCACCTGATGCGTAATATATGGACCCTCTCGATTCACCCCTCAGCATCCTTGTGATGTCGGGTGGATGATGGTTCAATTAGCCTCTCGGTGGGAAATCCTAGCTCTGGCCTTCAAGTGGCGGGAGTCGTGAGGGTGCTGCGAAAGGTTTCGCGTAGGTGTACCTTTCCAGTATCCCGACCGACAGAGCAGGGTGCTTTTCGGGCTTGGGGGTTACCTCCCCCCCTGCCTTTGTTACAGCTGGTGCAACTAATAGAAGCAAACGTGGTACCAGGCCTCCCGCTGGAGCGCCTGTGCCAGCTGATGAGCCAGCCAACCAGCCAACCGTTGCGGGTCGAGCGCTGCTCCCCGCTATCTGCCCTGATTGTATGCGGTCCTTCTCCACCAAGACCGGACTTGGTGTCCATCGGCGTCGCGCCCATCCGACTGCTGTTAATGCTGAGATCAAGACCGAGAGGAAGAAGGCCAGGTGGTCCCAAGAAGAGCTCCTGCGTTTGGCCCATGCAGAAGCGACTCTTGCCACCCAGGGTTGCAGATTTTTAAACCAGGAACTTGCAAAGGCCTTCCCCGAGCGTACGCTGGAATCAATTAAATGTCAGCGTAGAGCGCAGCCCTACAAAGACATGGTGGCGAAGTTTGTCACCGAGCTCGCTGGCATGGATCGCGGCCTTCAGGGTCCTCCTCCTAGCGAGCCTGCAGTCAGTCATTCTTTGCCACAGTCTCCACCTCGAGGGGAAGATGTTGACCTAGCCATCTGGTCATTTCTAGTAGAACTCCCCCAATCAGACCGCCGATTCCGCTCGCTTGATGATCTCGTGGCTCTGGGTCCCACCACTAGCCGTGAAACAATCCAGGCTGTGTTGCTGTCTGTTCTTGATGAAGTAGGCAGCAGGGAGCCAGCCGTCCACCAAGCTGCGAGTGTGCGGACCCAACAGCCCCCAGAGCGGAAGCGTGCACGCAGGAGATGGGAGTATGCGGTGGTCCAGCGTGCTTTCAAGAAGAACGGAGCACGCTGTATCAACGGACTTCTCGATGGCACACTCTTGCATCAGCCACCATCCATCCCAGGGCTGATTGAGTTTTGGACAGACCTCTTCTCTCCACCACGTGTCAGGTCTCGACCTCCGCGTGGGGAGGGTCTGTCCGATGAGCTGCTGCCATTCTCGAAGAGGGTGCCCTTCAGTGACCTCTGGGCTCCCATTTCTGCAGAAGAAGCCACCGCTGCTCTCCCACCTCGCAATTCTGCTGCAGGTCCTGACGGCCTCACGCCGACACAACTGCGTCGCCTTCCCCGGGAGGTTCTCCTCAAGATCCTTAATTTCCTCCTCCTTTCCCGTTCCCTTCCTTCCCGACTCCTTCAGGCCAGAACAACACTGCTGCCCAAGAAGACCGCCGCAGCATCCCCTGCTGACTTTCGTCCGATCACAGTGTGCTCGGTGCTGACCAGAGCCTTTCACAAGGTCCTGGTTGGCCGCCTGATGCGCTACTGTGTGTTGGACGATCGCCAGCGGGCTTTCATCCCTCAGGATGGGATGCTTCACAACACCTTTCTTCTGGATCTGGCGATGACTCAGGCGTGCCGAGCTGCCGGCTCGCTGTACTTGGCATCTCTGGATGTGTCAAAGGCCTTCGACTCGCTTGCCCATGCTGCCCTTGGCCCGGTGCTAAGGGCCCATGGTTTGCCGGTCGAGTTCGTTGACTACATCCAGGGATGCTATGAGGCGGGATCGACGGTTATCTGCGCGGATGGGAAGTCGTCAGGTCTAGTGCGGCCTTCGAGGGGTGTTCGGCAGGGTGACCCGCTGTCTCCTATCCTCTTCAACATGTCCATTGACATTCTCTTGTCTCGTCTGCCTGCTTATATTGGTGCACGCATTCTTGGACGGCGGATAAATGCGGCTGCATTCGCCGATGACCTCCTGCTGTTCGCCGAGACTCGTGATGGATTGCAGGAACTTCTCACCATCGCCACGTCGGCCCTGGGGGATCTCGGGCTCGAGGTCAACCCACGGAAGTGTTTTTCTCTCGCCCTTGTCTCATCAGGCCGGGAGAAGAAAACCAAGGTCGACGAGACTGTCATCTTTCGTGCTGGGGGGAACAACATCCCAGCACTGGCGATGGGAGATACTTTCAAGTATCTAGGCCTGCAATTTTCCACGTGCGGACGCAGTCTTTTCCATCCCCGGCGGGAGGTCGAGAAGCAGATGGACATCATCAAGCGTGCACCACTCAAACCTCAGCAGCGGCTTTTTGCCCTTCGCTCTGTTATCCTCCCGGGTATTTTCCATGGCCTCGCCCTTGGGAGGACTCGTCTTGGGGCCCTCTCTTCCCTTGACGTCTGTGTTCGTGCAGCTGTTCGATCTTGGCTGCACCTGCCAGCAGATACGCCGGTCGGTTACTTCCACGCCCCCATCTCTCATGGGGGCTTGGGGGTGCCTGCAGCCCGCTGGCTGGGCCCTCTTCTTCGTAGGAGAAGATTGGCGAAGATGCAGGGACTGGGTGCGGCAGCGGACGATTCTTCCCAGGACTTAATCCAGCGAGAAATTCACCAACTGGACCACGCCCTGCAATGGCAGGGGGAAGTTATAAAGTCCAGTTACCAGTTGGGCCGGTGTTGGGCCGACCGCCTGCACTCGTCGGTCGACGGCGCTGCGCTACATGAGTCTGCCCGAACACCAGGGCAGCACTGCTGGGTCTCCAATACGCGGCAGTTCGTAACCGGCCGCGACTACATCTCATGCCTGCGAGTCCGGATTAATGCCTTACCTACTCGGGCACGGCTGCTACGTGGGAGGGAAGGTGACACCAGTTGCCGCGCTGGCTGCAATGCCACGGAGACTGCCAACCATGTCATTCAACAGTGCTGGAGAAGCGACGGGGCTCGCATTGCTCGACACGATGCCTTGGCGTCCTATCTGGCGCGAGGCCTCCGCCGCAGAGGCTACAATGTTCTGCTAGAGCCTCACCTTCGTACATCTGAAGGCCTGAAAAAGCCAGACATCGTGGCGGTCCGTGACACTGCAGCATTTGTCATCGATGCGCAGGTGGTTGGCGACAACCGTGATCTTGGTAGGTGTCACCGTGAGAAAGTAGCCGTCTACGACAAGCAGGCTGTTTACGACAAGATACGCGAGCTGTTTCCAGTGGCTACGGAATTCACCACCCCGTCGGCGACCATCAACTGGCGTGGGGTTTGGTCTCCAGCCTCTGCTAAAGCATTGCAGGAGGTTGGTGTGACGAAGGGCCACCTTTCAACATTGAGCACCAGAGTACTTCTGGGCAGCATCATGGCGGCGCGGCGCTTCGAATCTATGACTGCCCCTCGCCGCCGCACGATGCCCCGCACTGGCGTTGGTTAGCGTGGTCTCAATCCTTCGGCTGCTGCCTGGCCCCTCAGGCATAATACCTTTCTTTGTTCATGTACTTGTGTTTATTATTAAGTGTGTTTTGTATTTATGTACCATCTGTAAACCCGCTTTGTGGGTATTCACTTAATTTGTGTTATTCACTGTACGTGAATGAAGACGGCTGTGATAGCCAAATGCCTCGTCATCTAATTAGTGACGCGCATGAATGGATTAACGAGATTCCCGCTGTCCCTATCTACTCCATGATTCTGTCTACGCTACGTGCTGGGGATGGAGACACGACCAAGAATTGGGAAGAAAC
>NW_026047399.1:692500-695000 GCF_023864345.2 Schistocerca serialis cubense
GACGAGTAACTACATAGCGGGCTCGCCGTGTCACTAATGTACAGAGATACAACAGTTTCGACTGGAACCGGATTAAACGTATACACGGCGCTGATTAGTAACAGATAGAGCCATCAGAATACAGATAATGTATACAACTGTCCGTATACATGCTTAAAGACTCTGCTCACAATCACAACCACACGTCAGCCACACACCCTTTTCACGCACTACTCTCTGCCTGTAACACGCACACAGACAATATGTAAGCACCAGCATGGAACAACACCCAGTGCATCCCCTCCGCCACATTAGACAATCCACACTGTCATAACCAGACTGGGAGGTCCACTCAGAAAACAGAATATCCCACCCACCCGACAACCACCATTGCTCAGCCAAGCCACCAACACCCACACATGTCCTACACAGGGGTGCACCCAACATCACAATACTGCCTCCTCTCACAGCACACAAACAATGGCAGGAATGAAAGACACAGGTCTGCCACAAGCATGGAATGAGAGCGCCGCCTGTCATGAGCCAAAGGTGCATCCTGACGTGGCAAATCAGATGATGCCGCAGGCATCCACTTACTATAATCACAATCAACAAACCGGCCGCCCCGCCCCCCCATTAAACCTTTCCTTACAACAATGTGTACCTTAACCTAACCTATATCGTACCGTAACCTAACCTATATCGTACCGTAACCTAACCTACGTCGTACCTTAACCTAACCTACGTCGTACCTTAACCTAACCTACGTCGTACCTTAACCTAACCTACGTCGTACCTTAACCTAACCTACGTCGTACCTTAACCTAACCTACGTCGTACCTTAACCTAACCTACGTCGTACCTTAACCTAACCTACGTCGTACCTTAACCTAACCTACGTCGTACCTTAACCTAACCTACGTCGTACCTTAACCTAACCTACGTCGTACCTTAACCTAACCTACGTCGTACCTTAACCTAACCTACGTCGTACCTTAACCTAACCTACGTCGTACCTTAACCTAACCTACGTCGTACCTTAACCTAACCTACGTCGTACCTTAACCTAACCTACGTCGTACCTTAGCCTAACCTACGTCGTACCTTAGCCTAACCTACGTCGTACCTTAACCTAACCTACGGCGTACCTTAACCTAACCTACGTCGTACCTTAACCTAACCTACGTCGTACCTTAACCTAACCTACGTCGTACCTTAACCTAACCTACGTCGTACCTTAACCTAACCTATGTCGTACCTTAACCTAACCTATGTCGTACCTTAACCTAACCTATGTCGTACCTTAACCTAACCTATGTCGTACCTTAACCTAACCTATGTCGTACCTTAACCTAACCTATGTCGTACCTTAACCTAACCTGTGTCGTACCTTAACCTAACCTGTGTCGTACCTTAACCTAACCTGTGTCGTACCTTAACCTAACCTGTGTCGTACCTTAACCTAACCTGTATTGCGCCTTAACCTAACCTGTATTGCGCCTTAACCTAACCTGTATTGCGCCTTAACCTAACCTGTATTGCGCCTTAACCTAACCTGTATTGCGCCTTAACCTAACCTGTATTGCGCCTTAACCTAACCTGTATTGCGCCTTAACCTAACCTGTATTGCGCCTTAACCTAACCTGTATTGCGCCTTAACGTAACCTGTATTGCGCCTTAACGTAACCTATATTGCGCCTTAACGTAACCTATATTGCGCCTTAACCTAACCTATATTGCGCCTTAACGTAACCTATATTGCGCCTTAACGTAACCTATATTGCGCCTTAACGTAACCTATATTGCGCCTTAACGTAACCTATATTGCGCCTTAACGTAACCTATATTGCGCCTTAACGTAACCTATATTGCGCCTTAACGTAACCTATATTGCGCCTTAACATAACCTATATTGCGCCTTAACCTAACCCACATTGCGCCTTAACGTAACCTATATTGCGCCTTAACGTAACCTATATTGCGCCTTAACGTAACCCACATTGCCCCTTAACGTAACCCACATTGCGCCGTAACGTAACCCAACACACGTTGGGCCTTAACCCAACACACGTTGGGCCTTAACCCAACACACGTTGGGCCTTAACCCAACACACGTTGGGCCTTAACCCAACACACGTTGGGCCTTAACCCAACACACGTTGGGCCTTAACCCAACACACGTTGGGCCTTAACCCAACACACGTTGGGCCTTAACCCAACACACGTTGGGCCTTAACCCAACACACGTTGGGCCTTAACCCAACACACGTTGGGCCTTAACCCAACACACGTTGGGCCTTAACCCAACACACGTTGGGCCTTAACCCAACACACGTTGGGCCTTAACCCAACACACGTTGGGCCTTAACCTGCTCTGTAATTGTCATACGACGCGTTAAATTAGTGTAGTGTTGCCTAACTGCAACCCCCGCAATATAGTTTGCTACTCGCACTGCCCGGTCCCCAGTGTATCGCTTCATGTTAAACACCTTGCAGCTATACACTGTAATGTGGATGGCAG
>NW_026047399.1:705000-715000 GCF_023864345.2 Schistocerca serialis cubense
CTCCAGCGGATGAACGGCGGACTTTTCCCGCAGTCGCAATGTGCAATCCACCCCTATAACATGCGTTTCATGAAGAGCTACGTCCATCTCCGGCGGTACACCGCAAGGTTACCGCCCTTCGATGGTGCAATCTTTCGCGCTAATCGAAGTGTTAGGGTTTACAGGTGCCAGCCAGCCAGCCAGCCAGCCAGCCAGCCAGCCAGCCAGCCAGCCAGCCAGCCAGCCAGCCAGCCAGCCAGCCCAGCAGCAGCAGCAGCAGCAGCAGCAGCAGCAGCAGCAGTTCCCGGTCCCGGCCTGCAGCAGTGGTCCCGCCGCCAGCCAGCCAGCCAGCCAGCCAGCCAGCCAGCCAGCCAGCCAGCAGCCCTCCGGTGCCAGCAGCAGTCCCGCCAGCAGCAGTCCCGCCAGCAGCAGTCCAGGCAGCAGCAGCGGCAGCAGCAGCAGCAGCAGCAGCAGCAGCCGCAGCCGCCCCGGCCCCGTCCGCGGCAGCAGCGTTCCTGCCTCTCGCCGTCGCCGTCGCCGTCGCCGTCGCCGTCGCCGTCGCCGTCGCCGTCCGTCGTCCCCCAGTGTGTGTCCTGTCCTTTTAGTGCTGTGTTTTTTCTTTCTTCTCCTTGTCGTCATGTCTGCCCCCACCACCACCGTCACAACCACCACCACTGCCATCGTGTATACGTCCCCTTCCGCCGCCTCCACCACTATCACTTGGTGTGCCCAGTCCCACCCCCCTCCTTCCATCCCTCCCCTCCTCTCTATCCCTTCGCCCTCGCTTTTTGTCGCCCCCTCTCCCGCCTCTTCCTCTCGTTCTGATCCCTTCCCCCCCCCTCCCCCAGCCTGTCACTGCCGCTCCGGCTCGGGTGGTGGCCCGTCGGGCCACTGCCCACGCCCAGCTCTCCCCGTCGCCATCGCCGTCACCGCCGCCACCACCACCACCGCCATCTTCATCGACTTCACCGTCGCCGTCACTGCCACCTTCGCCTGCACCATCACAGTCATTATCTCCGGCGCCGCCTGCTGCATCCGTGCCGGGACCTGCCCCTTCCCACCACCTCCCCATTGTTCCCGTCCCTCTTGTCACCACCCGCCCATCTGCCGCTGTCAAACGCCCTAGTGCCGCCCCCACTCCCTCTGCTCATAAAAAGGCTCCACCCCGCCCCCCATCCCCACCCCAAAATGCCATGGACGTCTCCCCACCAGGCCCCGCTCCCTCCTCCTCCTCCTCCTCCTCCTCCTCCTCCCCACCCGGTCTCTACAAATATCTCCTGTCCCGTCCCGATCCTTCATTCCTCGAGGCCCGGAATCTCTCCCTCCTCCTCCGCCAACATTTCCCTGGCGCCCCCATCTCTCTCCTTACTCCCAGACGGGATTCCGTTCTCATCTCCTCCCCCAGCCCAACCCTCCATACTGACATCCTCTCCCGCCTCCCCATCACCCGTTTTGGCCCTAACGCGTCCCTCACCCCTGCTCCCTCCCCATCTCCTACCCGCCAACCCCAACCCCCGCGTCGCCCGCCGACCCTCACCGCCGTGATCACTCGGCTTAGTCCGTCGATCACGGAGGAGGAGGTGTTGGCGGAGCTGAAGGCCCATCCCACCCTGGAGGTGCGGGCAGTCCGCCGCATTTTTAACGCGACCGGCCCCACCCGCCTTATGCGGGTGTTCTCTGAGGACGCCCCCTCCATTGACCGTCTCCTGAAGGAGGGTGCCCTCCTCTTCAATCAGCGGTACAAAGTCGACCCCTCCCGTTCCCCCCCTCAATCCCTGCGCTGCCAGAGATGTCTGCGCTATAATGCACACACAACAGCCGAGTGCCGCGAGGCCCCCACATGCCCGCATTGTCGCCAAGCGCACTTCCTCCGGCAGTGCCCCAACCTCCAATCCCCTCCCTCCTGTAATACCTGCAGCCTCCCCCACCCTACCTACTCCCAAAAGTGTAAAGCCCGGCCCCCTCCCACCACCCCTGAACTCACCGTCCCTGTCCGTCCCCTGGACGCCCCCACCCCTCCTGGCAATTCCCTTCGTCCCCCTCCCACTGCTGAGGACATCATCAGGTTCCTCACCATTGTCCTCCAAAACGTCCATCCCTTTCAGCGCCCCCACACCCTCCACCAGATCTCCCTCGCCGCCCGTTCCATATTCCACCTTAAAATGTACGCCACCTATTCCAATAACCAGGCCCATTTCACCTTCTCCCGCCTTGACACCCTCGTCTAAATCCTTATCATGGCACGACAGCATCGTATCCTTTTCAACAATATCCGCTCCCTTCCCGCCAACAAGAACCTTTTCCTGCACACCCTTGCTACCCACCGTGTGGATGCCTTCCTCCTCAATGAAACCTTCCTCCAACCCCACCACTCCATCCACACCTCCCCCTATCTCCTCCACCGCTCCGATAATCCCCTCCCAGTTGCGCGTGGCGGAGTTGCCATTGGCCACCACCGCCAGATCCCCGTTCGGCTCCAACCTCTCCTTCCCGACCCCACCGAACACCTGATCCTTAGTCTCTTCTTCCCTGGCCTTACCATTACCTGTGCCACCATCTATGTCCGCCCTAACGCCCCTCTTCCCTTCGACTTCCTCTCCCACATTGACCGTACCTTCTCCTCCTACGTGATCGCCGCCGACCTCAACATCCATAGTCGTTCCGCCGCCCAGTTACGGCGGTGGCATCGGTTCCTCTCCTCCCTTCAAGGCGACCTCATTCCCATCCCCCAGCACACCCGTCCCGAATCCAACTCCACTCCTGATGTTATCCTCTCCTCCCCCAACCTCCTTGGCCGCATAACGGTGGATGTCCTGGAACCTATTGGTAGCGACCATCTCCCTGTCCTCCTCACCGTATCGGACGGTCGTCGCCCTCGCCCCGACCCTCGTACTGATCCTCCCCCTAAGTATGTCCACGATTATTCCCGAGCCGACTGGAATGCCTACCGGGATACCCTCTCCACCCAGGTCGATAGCCACCCTCTCACCTACCACCACCCTGACGATGTCACCCATGCCGCCTCCTTTCTCCAGCAGACCTTGTCTGAGGCCGTGGAGGCCCACGTTCCTACTGTCGCCATCCACCCCCACCGTCCTACCTTACCCCTGCAGGCCGTTCTCCTCCTCCGTGAATCCCGTCGTCTCTACCGTGCCTTCCTCCGCACGCGTGACCCGGACACACTACGACGCCACCGGCAACTCCAGCGACACGTTCGTAATTTGCTCGCGGCTAAGAAACGCCGGGACTGGCGACAGACCTGCACCCGTTTGAATGAAACCCTACCAATCAACTCGTCCAAGTTCTGGTCGGCCTTCCGTCGCCTTACCGGAACTAAACCCTCCCCCTACTATCCTCTTCTCCACGATGATCACCCCTTCCCTGACGCCCTTAGTAAGGCCAATCACTTTGCCTCCTACCTCTCCGATGTTTTCTCCATCCCCGATGATCCTCAGTTCGATTACTCCCTCTTCCCGGATATCCGCGATCGAACTGACACCTCTGTCCCTCCCCTCGCTCCTGGTTTCCAGTACTTGGACAACATTACACACACGGAACTCAATACCCCTATCACTACACAGGATCTCATTGATACACTCCGCACAAAACGCAACACCGCTCCTGGTCACGATCGTGCCACCTACCGTCACCTTCGTGAAGCTCCTGTCTCTTTCCTCTCCACCCTGGCCAGGCTCTACAATGTAGTCCTGTCCACCGGTTACTACCCCGACCTGTGGAAAACCTCCCGCATCCTCATGTTCCTTAAACCTAGCAAACCGCCGTCCGCCGTCTCCTCTTACCGTCCTATCAGCCTTACCTCGGTCTTCAGCAAGGTCCTGGAATCTATCCTCACCCGCCGCATCCACCAGCATCTCCGCCAGCACCGCCTCCTTCCCGTCACCCAGTGTGGCTTTCGGCCATCCTTCTCTTCCGACGATCTTCTCCTTCACCTCACTCATCTCCTCTCCGAACAGCTTAATTCCCGTCGCTCCGCCATCTTCCTCTCCCTTGACCTCGAACGCGCTTATGACCGTGTCTGGCATTCCGGTCTCCTCTTCAAGCTCCAAACCTTTGCCCTTCCCATTAACTACGTCCGTCTGATCGGTTCCTTTCTCTCCCGCCGTCCTTCCTATGTCACCATCCATAACACAGATTCCTACACTTTTTTTCCCTCCGCCGGTGTGCCCCAAGGCTCCGTCCTCTCCCCCCTTCTGTACCTTTTGTACACGGCGGACATGCCGCCGCCGTCACCCCCCGTCCACCTTCTCCAGTTTGCCGATGACACTGCCTTCCTTGCTCTTGCCCCCACCCTACAACGCTCCCAACGCCTTCTCCAATCCCATCTTGACCGCTTCACTGCTTGGTGCAACCAGTGGTTGCTTAAGGTCAATCCCTCCAAAACCCAGGCGATCATTGTAGGCAAAACCACCCCTTCCTTCCGCCTCCTTGATTTCTATCTCACCGTTTATGGCCGTCCTATCGCTCTCACCCCCACCCTTAAGTACCTTGGCGTCACCCTCGACCGTCGCCTCTCCTGGACTCCCCATCTCCAGACAATCCAAGCCAAGGCACGTTCCCGACTCCGTCTCCTCAAGCTCCTTTCCGGCCGTACGTGGGGTCTGGACCCCTCCACCATCCTACACACCTATAAGTCCCTCATCCGCCCTATCCTCTGTTACGCCCATCCCGCCTGGATCTCCGCCCCCCCTTCCTTTTATAAATCCCTCCAAATCCTTGAACGCCATGCTCTCCGCCTTGCCTATCGCATCCGTCTCCCCTCCCCCACGCGGATCCTGTATGATCTTCTCTCCTTCCCTCACCTCCTCCTCTTCCTCGAAAGGATACGAATCCTCTACACCTCCCGTAAACTCGATCCTCCCCACCCGCTCGTCTCCCCGATCCTCTCCCACCCCCGCCCGCTGCCGCGCCTGTACTCTCATGTCCCACCCGGTCTCCATCTCTCCACCCTCCTTACCCTCTCCCAAGGTGGCTTCCGCCAGCTCCCCCTACCTGATGATGCCCTCCTCCCCTCCATCTACCCCTCCTACCAACTTTGATCCTCCCGCCCTCCTCCCGTGCTTGCTCCTCCGGGCACCCTCCCTCCCTTCTCTCCCTTTTTCCCTCCCTCCTCCTTTTCTCTCCCCTTCTCCCCCGGGCCTCCCCTCCCCTGTCCCTCTCCCTCTTGCCCCCGTCTCCCCCGCCGTTGGCATCCTTTTCTCCCCTCTCCCCCCACCTCCCCCCTGTTCCACTCTTGGCAGGTCCCCGGACTCGCACACGCTACGTGGACTTTCGCGCGCCGGAGATCGCCGCCATCAGTGTCTTGTGTGTGCCGTCATGTTTCGTGTTCAGTGTTTCCCGTCATGCTCCGTTGTTCACCAGTGCCATCGTCTTCTTCAGTATCTGTGCGTCGTCTCAACAGTTTGCAGTGTGGTTTATCGTCAAGTGTGAACGGCTCCGTGTTTGTCTCTCTGTGTCTCCTATTTTATCGCCCACCATTTTGTGACTTTTCTGTTTTTCTCCTGTTTTTTGTGCTTCTGTCTCATTTGGCTGAAGAGCAGCGTATTGTGCTGCTGCCAGCCTGCTTATTGTATAGGCATTAAAATGACAATAAAGTAAAAAAAAAAAAAAAAAAGAGCTACGTCCAATATGCGACATTCCCGCTGTCCGTATACATGAGCTGCGAGCTGTACCAGTTACGAGCTAGAGACGCGATCGCGTTGCTCTCTGTACGAATGCCGATGCTGAGCGGTCAGCTAGGAGGCGCTCCATCCATGTCGGTACCGGTGAGCGTTGCACTCGCAGTCGCAAAAACGTACGGCAAGTATATTACTCGGAAGAGTCAATGACAGTCCACGCCCCCCTGCGTGGGAAGAGTCTTTCTAGGCCATGACCCACCGGAAGGGCGCAGCGTCCCCCACCCCAGACATGTGACGTCACACCATCGGTATTGACGACGAGACTGATTCCTTATAATCATTTGCCATACACCGGTGGAAGCTGCCGAGACGAGTAACTACATAGCGGGCTCGCCGTGTCACTAATGTACAGAGATACAACAGTTTCGACTGGAACCGGATTAAACGTATACACGGCGCTGATTAGTAATAGATACAGCCATCAGAATACAGATAATGTATACAACTGTCCGTATACATGCTTAAAGACTCTGCTCACAATCACAACCACACGTCAGCCACACACCCTTTTCACGCACTACTCTCTGCCTGTAACACGCACACAGACAATATGTAAGCACCAGCATGGAACAACACCCAGTGCATCCCCTCCGCCACATTAGACAATCCACACTGTCATAACCAGACTGGGAGGTCCACTCAGAAAACAGAATATCCCACCCACCCGACAACCACCATTGCTCAGCCAAGCCACCAACACCCACACATGTCCTACACAGGGGTGCACCCAACATCACAATACTGCCTCCTCTCACAGCACACAAACAATGGCAGGAATGAAAGACACAGGTCTGCCACAAGCATGGAATGAGAGCGCCGCCTGTCATGAGCCAAAGGTGCATCCTGACGTGGCAAATCAGATGATGCCGCAGGCATCCACTTACTATAATCACAATCAACAAACCGGCCGCCCCGCCCCCCCATTAAACCTTTCCTTACAACAATGTGTACCTTAACCTAACCTATATCGTACCGTAACCTAACCTATATCGTACCGTAACCTAACCTACGTCGTACCTTAACCTAACCTACGTCGTACCTTAACCTAACCTACGTCGTACCTTAACCTAACCTACGTCGTACCTTAACCTAACCTACGTCGTACCTTAACCTAACCTACGTCGTACCTTAACCTAACCTACGTCGTACCTTAACCTAACCTACGTCGTACCTTAACCTAACCTACGTCGTACCTTAACCTAACCTACGTCGTACCTTAACCTAACCTACGTCGTACCTTAACCTAACCTACGTCGTACCTTAACCTAACCTACGTCGTACCTTAACCTAACCTACGTCGTACCTTAACCTAACCTACGTCGTACCTTAGCCTAACCTACGTCGTACCTTAGCCTAACCTACGTCGTACCTTAACCTAACCTACGGCGTACCTTAACCTAACCTACGTCGTACCTTAACCTAACCTACGTCGTACCTTAACCTAACCTACGTCGTACCTTAACCTAACCTATGTCGTACCTTAACCTAACCTATGTCGTACCTTAACCTAACCTATGTCGTACCTTAACCTAACCTATGTCGTACCTTAACCTAACCTATGTCGTACCTTAACCTAACCTGTGTCGTACCTTAACCTAACCTGTGTCGTACCTTAACCTAACCTGTGTCGTACCTTAACCTAACCTGTGTCGTACCTTAACCTAACCTGTGTCGCGCCTTAACCTAACCTGTATTGCGCCTTAACCTAACCTGTATTGCGCCTTAACCTAACCTGTATTGCGCCTTAACCTAACCTGTATTGCGCCTTAACCTAACCTGTATTGCGCCTTAACCTAACCTGTATTGCGCCTTAACCTAACCTGTATTGCGCCTTAACCTAACCTGTATTGCGCCTTAACCTAACCTGTATTGCGCCTTAACCTAACCTGTATTGCGCCTTAACCTAACCTGTATTGCGCCTTAACCTAACCTGTATTGCGCCTTAACCTAACCTGTATTGCGCCTTAACCTAACCTGTATTGCGCCTTAACCTAACCTGTATTGCGCCTTAACCTAACCTGTATTGCGCCTTAACCTAACCTGTATTGCGCCTTAACCTAACCTGTATTGCGCCTTAACCTAACCTGTATTGCGCCTTAACCTAACCTGTATTGCGCCTTAACCTAACCTGTATTGCGCCTTAACCTAACCTGTATTGCGCCTTAACCTAACCTGTATTCCGCCTTAATGTAACCTATATTGCGCCTTAACGTAACCTATATTGCGCCTTAACGTAACCTATATTGCGCCTTAACGTAACCTATATTGCGCCTTAACGTAACCTATATTGCGCCTTAACGTAACCTATATTGCGCCTTAACGTAACCTATATTGCGCCGTAACGTAACCTATATTGCGCCGTAACGTAACCTATATTGCGCCTTAACGTAACCTGTATTGCGCCTTAACGTAACCCACGTTGTGCCGTAACCCGACACACGTTGGGCCTTAACCCGACACACGTTGGGCCTTAACCCGACACACGTTGGGCCTTAACCCGACACACGTTGGGCCTTAACCCGACACACGTTGGGCCTTAACCCGACACACGTTGGGCCTTAACCCGACACACGTTGGGCCTTAACCCGACACACGTTGGGCCTTAACCCGACACACGTTGGGCCTTAACCCGACACACGTTGGGCCTTAACCCGACACACGTTGGGCCTTAACCCGACACACGTTGGGCCTTAACCCGACACACGTTGGGCCTTAACCCGACACACGTTGGGCCTTAACCCGACACACGTTGGGCCTTAACCCGACACACGTTGGGCCTTAACCCGACACACGTTGGGCCTTAACCCGACACACGTTGGGCCTTAACCCGACACACGTTGGGCCTTAACCCGACACACGTTGGGCCTTAACCCGACACACGTTGGGCCTTAACCCGACACACGTTGGGCCTTAACCCGACACACGTTGGGCCTTAACCCGACACACGTTGGGCCTTAACCCAACACACGTTGGGCCTTAACCTGCTCTGTAATTGTCATACGACGCGTTAAATTAGTGTAGTGTTGCCTAACTGCAACCCCCGCAATATAGTTTGCTACTCGCACTGCCCGGTCCCCAGTGTATCGCTTCATGTTAAACACCTTGCAGCTATACACTAATGTGGATGGCAGCAGGACGTACATGCTCAATGCCCTTTGCAGTTGTTCATTGGCATTTGCAGTTGTTCATTGGCATTTGCAGTTGTTCATTGGCATTCGCATGGCGAAGCACTTAGCCTACGCTGTGGTACGGCCTGTGTCAACTGTCCGCTGATGTTGTACGTCCAAATCACACACTGTACTGCACATTGGTCCTCATGTACTGAATGATACATCGTGGTACATGTGACCGTACAACGACTGCGCCAACAACGGCGAACCATGCGGTCCAAATGTTGTGCACTCAGCTACGTGTCGTCGCCCTATAAGAGCTGGATTGCAGTGTGGTATGCCCTGGATGGCGATCAGCATGAGCCGTCTGTTGATGTAGTGGCGCGTGTTGTCAGACGTAGTCGTCTCTTCTCACACACCGTGATAGCATGGTGCACTGCGTTCCACATCTGCGACATGCGACAGAGGCCGGTTGACAGTCGTTCGCGCAATGGACATCGCATACGTACGGGGGCCACCTTCCACGTGTTCGCGAAGCGTGCACATGTTGTTGCATGTATGTGGGCAGACATAGTGTGTCGTGACACCTGGCACAGGCATGCAACAATCGTTGAATTTGCAAATGGCGATGGACGCCTACGTTTGCTGGTGACGTTACGCAAATGAACAACTGGTAAACCGTTGTGGTGCGGTTGTTCTCGCTAGAGGTGAATCAGTGATGGCGACGATCGGTTGAGCTACCAACCGGTTGTTCCAGCGATACCCACCATGCCCACGAACGTGAATGGCATCTGGGTGTGAAGCGATACGCGGCGGTGGCTGGGTGGGACCGTCCCCGGCCGGTGAGGGTTGGCCTCCCGGCGTGCTGGCCGCGCGGTGCGTGGGCGCACGCGCTACAGCCGGCTGGTGGGGGCGGCCAGTGGCAGGCGCGCCGGCCGACGGAGGCGGCAGGCGGCGCAGCTGCGCGCCGGCGCACCCTGCACGCGGCGCCGTGCGGCCAAAGTAGGTCCTCGCGGGCCCGGTGCGAAGCGCGGTGGACATCTGCAGTGTGCTGGTCCGATTGAGGACTGTGTGCGCTGAGGATGCGCCGCCGCCCGGCGCTCGGCGCCGCGACGCCGTCTGCTGCTCGGTCGCCTCTGCGGTTCTCGCAGGTGGTTTGTATCGCAGCTGTGCGGACGTGTTGGCGCGTGCGCTGTGCTGGGAGAGTTCGCTTCG
>NW_026047399.1:725000-732500 GCF_023864345.2 Schistocerca serialis cubense
CTCTTCCGACGATCTTCTCCTTCACCTCACACATCTCCTTTCCGAACAGCTTAATTCCCGTCGCTCCGCCATCTTCCTCTCACTTGACCTCGAACGCGCTTATGACCGCGTCTGGCATTCCGGTCTCCTCTTCAAGCTCCAAACCTTTGCCCTTCCCATTAACTACGTCCGTCTGATCGGTTCCTTTCTCTCCCGCCGTCCTTCCTATGTCACCATCCATAACACCGATTCCTACACCTTTTTCCCCTCCGCCGGTGTGCCCCAAGGCTCCGTCCTCTCCCCCCTTCTGTACCTTTTGTACACGGCGGACATGCCGCCGCCGTCGCCCCCCGTCCACCTCCTCCAGTTTGCCGATGACACCGCCTTCCTCGCCCTTGCCCCCACCCTGCAACGCTCCCAACGCCTTCTCCAATCCCATCTTGACCGGTTCACCGCTTGGTGCAACCAGTGGTTGCTCAAGGTAAATCCCTCCAAAACCCAGGCGATCATTGTAGGCAAAACCACCCCTTCCTTCCGCCTCCTTGATTTCTATCTCACGGTCTATGGCCGTCCTATCGCCCTCACTCCCACCCTTAAGTACCTTGGCGTCACCCTCGACCGTCGCCTCTCCTGGACTCCCCATCTCCAGACAATCCAAGCCAAGGCACGTTCCCGACTCCGTCTCCTCAAGCTCCTTTCCGGCCGCACGTGGGGTCTGGACCCCTCCACAATCCTCCACACCTATAAATCCCTCATCCGCCCTATCCTTTGTTACGCCCATCCAGCCTGGATCTCCGCCCCCCCTACCTTCTATAAATCCCTCCAAATCCTTGAACGCCATGCTCTCCGCCTTGCCTATCGCATCCGTCTCCCCTCCCCCACGCGGATCCTGTATGATCTCATCCCCTTCCCCCACCTCCTCCTTTTCCTTGAAAGGATACGTATCCTGTACACCTCACGTAAACTTGATCCTCCTCACCCGCTCGTTTCCCCGCTCCTCTCCCACCCCCGCCCGCTGCCGCGCCTGTATTCGCACGTCCCACCCGGTCTCCATCTCTCCACCCTCCATACCCTCTCCCAAGGTGGCTTCCGCCAGCTCCCTCTCCCTGATGATGTCCTCGTCCCCTCCATCTACCCCTCCTATCAACCTTGACCCTGCCCCACCCCCCACTTCCCGTGTCCTTTCCTTTCGGCACCCTCCCTCCCTTCTCTTCTCTTCCCTTCTTTTTCCATCTCCCTGTCCCCTCCCTTCCCCCTCTTCCCCCAGGCTTCCTCTCCCCCTTCCTCCCTCCCCCCTATCTCCCCTGCCCGTGGCATCTCTGCTCTCCCCTCTCGCTCTCCCACTCCCCTTCCTCCTCCTCGTCTCTTGGCAGGTCCCCGGACTCGCACACGTATAGTGAACATTCGCGCGCCGGAGATCGTCGCCTCTTGTGCTTCGTGTGTGTGACGTCATATAGTGTTTTTGGTGTCTGCCGTCCCACTCCTACGTTCACTTGTGCCGTCGGACTCACCAGTGTTTTGTGCGCCGTGCCAACGTGTTTTCAGTGTTGTTATCGTCACATGTGAACGACTCCGTGTTTTTTTTATGTCTCTGTGACCTCTCTCTTTTGCCCGTCACTTTGTTCATTGTCATTCACCATGTTTTATACTCTTGTAAAACGCTATGGCTGAAGAGCGGCGTAGTGTGCCGCTGCCAGCCTACCTGAATTCCAGGTTTTAAAATAACAATAAAGTAAAAAAAAAAAAAAAAAAAAAAAAAAAAAAAGAGGTACGTCCAATATGCGACATTCCCGCTGTCCCTATACATGAGCTGCGAGCTGTACCAGTTACGAGCTAGAGACGCGATCGCGTTGCTCTCTGTACGAATGCCGATGCTGAGCGGTCAGCTAGGAGGCGCTCCATCCATGTCGGTACCGGTGAGCGTTGCACTCGCAGTCGCAAAAACGTACGGCAAGTATATTACTCGGAAGAGTCAATGACAGTCCACGCCCCCCTGCGTGGGAAGAGTCTTTCTAGGCCATGACCCACCGGAAGGGCGCAGCGTCCCCCACCCCAGACATGTGACGTCACACCATCGGTATTGACGACTAGACTGATTCCTTATAATCATTTGCCATACACCGGTGGAAGCTGCCGAGACGAGTAACTACATAGCGGGCTCGCCGTGTCACTAATGTACAGAGATACAACAGTTTCGACTGGAACCGGATTAAACGTATACACGGCGCTGATTAGTAATAGATAGAGCCATCAGAATACAGATAATGTATACAACTGTCCGTATACATGCTGAAAGACTCTGCTCACAATCACAACCACACGTCAGCCACACACCCTTATCACGCACTACTCTCTCCCTGTAACACGCACACAGACAATATGTAAGCACCAGCATGGAACAACACCCAGTGCATCCTCTCCGCCACATTAGACAATCCACACTGTCATAACCAGACTGGGAGGTCCACTCAGAAAACAGAATATCCCACCCACCCGACAACCACCATTGCTCAGCCAAGCCACCAACACCCACACATGTCCTACACAGGGGTGCACCCAACATCACAATACTGCCTCCTCTCACAGCACACAAACAATGGCAGGAATGAAAGACACAGGTCTGCCACAAGCATGGAATGAGAGCGCCGCCTGTCATGAGCCAAAGGTGCATCCTGACGTGGCAAATCAGATGATGCCGCAGGCATCCACTTACTATAATCACAATCAACAAACCGGCCGCCCCGCCCCCCCATTAAACCTTTCCTTACAACAATGTGTACCTTAACCTAACCTACGTCGTACCTTAACCTAACCTATGTCGTACCTTAACCTAACCTATGTCGTACCTTAACCTAACCTATGTCGTACCTTAACCTAACGTATGTCGTACCTTAACCTAACGTATGTCGTACCTTAACCTAACCTATGTCGTACCTTAACCTAACCTATGTCGTACCTTAACCTAACCTATGTCGTACCTTAACCTAACCTATGTCGTACCTTAACCTAACCTATGTCGTACCTTAACCTAACCTATGTCGTACCTTAACCTAACCTATGTCGTACCTTAACCTAACCTATGTCGTACCTTAACCTAACCTATGTCGTACCTTAACCTAACCTATGTCGTACCTTAACCTAACCTGTATTGCGCCTTAACCTAACCTGTATTGCGCCTTAACCTAACCTGTATTGCGCCTTAACCTAACCTGTATTGCGCCTTAACCTAACCTGTATTGCGCCTTAACCTAACCTGTATTGCGCCTTAACCTAACCTGTATTGCGCCTTAACCTAACCTGTATTGCGCCTTAACCTAACCTGTATTGCGCCTTAACCTAACCTGTATTGCGCCTTAACCTAACCTGTATTGCGCCTTAACCTAACCTGTATTGCGCCTTAACCTAACCTGTATTGCGCCTTAACCTAACCTGTATTGCGCCTTAACCTAACCTGTATTGCGCCTTAACCTAACCTGTATTGCGCCTTAACCTAACCTGTATTGCGCCTTAACCTAACCTGTATTGCGCCTTAACCTAACCTGTATTGCGCCTTAACCTAACCTGTATTGCGCCTTAACCTAACCTGTATTGCGCCTTAACCTAACCTGTATTGCGCCTTAACCTAACCTGTATTGCGCCTTAACCTAACCTGTATTGCGCCTTAACGTAACCTATATTGCGCCTTAACGTAACCTATATTGCGCCTTAACGTAACCTATATTGCGCCTTAACGTAACCTATATTGCGCCTTAACGTAACCTATATTGCGCCTTAACGTAACCTATATTGCGCCTTAACGTAACCTATATTGCGCCGTAACGTAACCTATATTGCGCCGTAACGTAACCTATATTGCGCCTTAACGTAACCTATATTGCGCCTTAACGTAACCCACGTTGCGCCGTAACGTAACCCACGTTGTGCCGTAACCCGACACACGTTGGGCCTTAACCCGACACACGTTGGGCCTTAACCCGACACACGTTGGGCCTTAACCCGACACACGTTGGGCCTTAACCCGACACACGTTGGGCCTTAACCCGACACACGTTGGGCCTTAACCCGACACACGTTGGGCCTTAACCCGACACACGTTGGGCCTTAACCCGACACACGTTGGGCCTTAACCCGACACACGTTGGGCCTTAACCCGACACACGTTGGGCCTTAACCCGACACACGTTGGGCCTTAACCCGACACACGTTGGGCCTTAACCCGACACACGTTGGGCCTTAACCCGACACACGTTGGGCCTTAACCCGACACACGTTGGGCCTTAACCCGACACACGTTGGGCCTTAACCCGACACACGTTGGGCCTTAACCCGACACACGTTGGGCCTTAACCCGACACACGTTGGGCCTTAACCCGACACACGTTGGGCCTTAACCCGACACACGTTGGGCCTTAACCCGACACACGTTGGGCCTTAACCCGACACACGTTGGGCCTTAACCCGACACACGTTGGGCCTTAACCCAACACACGTCGGGCCTTAACCTGCTCTGTAATTGTCATACGACGCGTTAAATTAGTGTAGTGTTGCCTAACTGCAACCCCCGCAATATAGTTTGCTACTCGCACTGCCCGGTCCCCAGTGTATCGCTTCATGTTAAACACCTTGCAGCTATACACTAATGTGGATGGCAGCAGGACGTACATGCTCAATGCCCTTTGCAGTTGTTCATTGGCATTTGCAGTTGTTCATTGGCATTTGCAGTTGTTCATTGGCATTCGCATGGCGAAGCACTTAGCCTACGCTGTGGTACGGCCTGTGTCAACTGTCCGCTGATGTTGTACGTCCAAATCACACACTGTACTGCACATTGGTCCTCATGTACTGAATGATACATCGTGGTACATGTGACCGTACAACGACTGCGCCAACAACGGCGAACCATGCGGTCCAAATGTTGTGCACTCAGCTACGTGTCGTCGCCCTATAAGAGCTGGATTGCAGTGTGGTATGCCCTGGATGGCGATCAGCATGAGCCGTCTGTTGATGTAGTGGCGCGTGTTGTCAGACGTAGTCGTCTCTTCTCACACACCGTGATAGCATGGTGCACTGCGTTCCACATCTGCGACATGCGACAGAGGCCGGTTGACAGTCGTTCGCGCAATGGACATCGCATACGTACGGGGGCCACCTTCCACGTGTTCGCGAAGCGTGCACATGTTGTTGCGTGTATGTGGGCAGACATAGTGTGTCGTGACACCTGACACAGGCATGCAACAATCGTTGAATTTGCAAATGGCGATGGACGCCTACGTTTGCTGGTGACGTTACGCAAATGAACAACTGGTAAACCGTTGTGGTGCGGTTGTTCTCGCTAGAGGTGAATCAGTGATGGCGACGATCGGTTGAGCTACCAACCGGTTGTTCCAGCGATACCCACCATGCCCACGAACGTGAATGGCATCTGGGTGTGAAGCGATACGCGGCGGTGGCTGGGTGGGACCGTCCCCGGCCGGTGAGGGGGGGCCTCCCGGCGTGCTGGCCGCGCGGTGCGTGGGCGCACGCGCTACAGCCGGCTGGTGGGGGCGGCCAGTGGCAGGCGCGCCGGCCGACGGAGGCGGCAGGCGGCGCAGCTGCGCGCCGGCGCACCCTGCACGCGGCGCCGTGCGGCCAAAGTAGGTCCTCGCGGGCCCGGTGCGAAGCGCGGTGGACATCTGCAGTGTGCTGGTCCGATTGAGGACTGTGTGCGCTGAGGATGCGCCGCCGCCCGGCGCTCGGCGCCGCGACGCCGTCTGCTGCTGGGTCGCCTCTGCGGTTCTCGCAGGTGGTTTGTATCGCAGCTGTGCGGACGTGTTGGCGCGTGCGCTGTGCTGGGAGAGTTCGCTTCGGCACCCAAGTGGGGCTTTTGTCCTTCTGTGGCGCTGGCGTTGGAGCTGCCGGTCACCGTAGGTGGCGCGTGTTGTCTCCCGCCGGCAATGCCACGACAGCACGCTCCCGGGCCTCTGTCGGCAGCGGCAAGCTCAGTTGGGAGCACGGGTGGTCGCACCTAAAGCGTCTACTCGCCAAACTCCGGGCGATTGCGCCTCTCTCGAACCCGACCAAGTACTTAGGACGGCGCTGCGCGCCGCCGGGACCTGAGAGGGTTTCGAGGTGTATGGTGCAGGGGAGCTCAGCCTCCTCCTGTTTGCAGAATAATTGAGCGGACGCTTGCGTGTTCGCGCGGGCCCCCGGGACACACTCCCGGGCGGCCGGCTGCTCAGCTCTAGTTGACGCAGCTCCCTGGTTGATCCTGCCAGTAGTCATATGCTTGTCTCAAAGATTAAGCCATGCATGTCTCAGTACAAGCCGCATTAAGGTGAAACCGCGAATGGCTCATTAAATCAGTTATGGTTCCTTAGATCGTACCCACGTTACTTGGATAACTGTGGTAATTCTAGAGCTAATACATGCAAACAGAGTCCCGACCAGAGATGGAAGGGACGCTTTTATTAGATCAAAACCAATCGGTCGGCTCGTCCGGTCCGTTTGCCTTGGTGACTCTGAATAACTTTGGGCTGATCGCACGGTCCTCGTACCGGCGACGCATCTTTCAAATGTCTGCCTTATCAACTGTCGATGGTAGGTTCTGCGCCTACCATGGTTGTAACGGGTAACGGGGAATCAGGGTTCGATTCCGGAGAGGGAGCCTGAGAAACGGCTACCACATCCAAGGAAGGCAGCAGGCGCGCAAATTACCCACTCCCGGCACGGGGAGGTAGTGACGAAAAATAACGATACGGGACTCATCCGAGGCCCCGTAATCGGAATGAGTACACTTTAAATCCTTTAACGAGTATCTATTGGAGGGCAAGTCTGGTGCCAGCAGCCGCGGTAATTCCAGCTCCAATAGCGTATATTAAAGTTGTTGCGGTTAAAAAGCTCGTAGTTGGATTTGTGTCCCACGCTGTTGGTTCACCGCCCGTCGGTGTTTAACTGGCATGTATCGTGGGACGTCCTGCCGGTGGGGCGAGCTGAAGGCGTGCGACGCGCCTCGTGCGTGCTCGTGCGTCCCGAGGCGGACCCCGTTGCAATCCTACCAGGGTGCTCTTGAGTGAGTGTCTCGGTGGGCCGGCACGTTTACTTTGAACAAATTAGAGTGCTTAAAGCAGGCAAGCCCGCCTGAATACTGTGTGCATGGAATAATGGAATAGGACCTCGGTTCTATTTTGTTGGTTTTCGGAACCCGAGGTAATGATTAATAGGGACAGGCGGGGGCATTCGTATTGCGACGTTAGAGGTGAAATTCTTGGATCGTCGCAAGACGAACAGAAGCGAAAGCATTTGCCAAGTATGTTTTCATTAATCAAGAACGAAAGTTAGAGGTTCGAAGGCGATCAGATACCGCCCTAGTTCTAACCATAAACGATGCCAGCCAGCGATCCGCCGCAGTTCCTCCGATGACTCGGCGGGCAGCCTCCGGGAAACCAAAGCTTTTGGGTTCCGGGGGAAGTATGGTTGCAAAGCTGAAACTTAAAGGAATTGACGGAAGGGCACCACCAGGAGTGGAGCCTGCGGCTTAATTTG
>NW_026047399.1:735000-737500 GCF_023864345.2 Schistocerca serialis cubense
GATGGAGGTCCGTAGCGATTCTGACGTGCAAATCGATCGTCGGAGCTGGGTATAGGGGCGAAAGACTAATCGAACCATCTAGTAGCTGGTTCCCTCCGAAGTTTCCCTCAGGATAGCTGGTGCTCGTACGAGTCTCATCCGGTAAAGCGAATGATTAGAGGCCTTGGGGCCGAAACGACCTCAACCTATTCTCAAACTTTAAATGGGTGAGATCTCCGGCTTGCTTGATATGCTGAAGCCGCGAGCAAACGACTCGGATCGGAGTGCCAAGTGGGCCACTTTTGGTAAGCAGAACTGGCGCTGTGGGATGAACCAAACGCCGAGTTAAGGCGCCCGAATCGACGCTCATGGGAAACCATGAAAGGCGTTGGTTGCTTAAGACAGCAGGACGGTGGCCATGGAAGTCGGAATCCGCTAAGGAGTGTGTAACAACTCACCTGCCGAAGCAACTAGCCCTGAAAATGGATGGCGCTGAAGCGTCGTGCCTATACTCGGCCGTCAGTCTGGCAGTCATGGCCGGTCCTTGCGGCCGGCCGCGAAGCCCTGACGAGTAGGAGGGTCGCGGCGGTGGGCGCAGAAGGGTCTGGGCGTGAGCCTGCCTGGAGCCGCCGTCGGTGCAGATCTTGGTGGTAGTAGCAAATACTCCAGCGAGGCCCTGGAGGGCTGACGCGGAGAAGGGTTTCGTGTGAACAGCCGTTGCACACGAGTCAGTCGATCCTAAGCCCTAGGAGAAATCCGATGTTGATGGGGGCCGTCATAGCATGATGCACTTTGTGCTGGCCCCCGTTGGGCGAAAGGGAATCCGGTTCCTATTCCGGAACCCGGCAGCGGAACCGATACAAGTCGGGCCCCTCTTTTAGAGATGCTCGTCGGGGTAACCCAAAAGGACCCGGAGACGCCGTCGGGAGATCGGGGAAGAGTTTTCTTTTCTGCATGAGCGTTCGAGTTCCCTGGAATCCTCTAGCAGGGAGATAGGGTTTGGAACGCGAAGAGCACCGCAGTTGCGGCGGTGTCCCGATCTTCCCCTCGGACCTTGAAAATCCGGGAGAGGGCCACGTGGAGGTGTCGCGCCGGTTCGTACCCATATCCGCAGCAGGTCTCCAAGGTGAAGAGCCTCTAGTCGATAGAATAATGTAGGTAAGGGAAGTCGGCAAATTGGATCCGTAACTTCGGGATAAGGATTGGCTCTGAGGATCGGGGCGTGTCGGGCTTGGTCGGGAAGTGGGTCAGCGCTAACGTGCCGGGCCTGGGCGAGGTGAGTGCCGTAGGGGTGCCGGTAAGTGCGGGCGTTTAGCGCGGGCGTGGTCTGCTCTCGCCGTTGGTTGGCCTCGTGCTGGCCGGCGGTGCAGGATGCGCGCGCCTGCGCGGCGTTCGCGCCCCGGTGCTTCAACCTGCGTGCAGGATCCGAGCTCGGTCCCGTGCCTTGGCCTCCCACGGATCTTCCTTGCTGCGAGGCCGCGTCCGCCTTAGCGTGCTCCTCCGGGGGCGCGCGGGTGCGCGGATTCTCTTCGGCCGCCATTCAACGATCAACTCAGAACTGGCACGGACTGGGGGAATCCGACTGTCTAATTAAAACAAAGCATTGCGATGGCCCTAGCGGGTGTTGACGCAATGTGATTTCTGCCCAGTGCTCTGAATGTCAACGTGAAGAAATTCAAGCAAGCGCGGGTAAACGGCGAGAGTAACTATGACTCTCTTAAGGGAGTAACTATGACTCTCTTAAGGTGGCCAAGTGGCGGCGGTGTGGCTGCATCCGGACTTGGCTTCTCGAAGTGCGGTCTTGATGTAGTCGTGCTGCTGCTGCGAGGTGCCTTCCTTGGGTTATAGTTACAGGGAGAGTGATGCGCAATACATGGGCCTAGCCCTCTTAGCCTCTCCTCTCCTGCGGTCTTCTCCCCTTCTCGTGGGCCCGCCGATTTCGCAGAGTGGAAGACCGCACCAGGGGCTTGGGGGGGTTACCAGCCCCCCCTCGCACTATCCCTTTTTTAGTTGGGGGCAGTAAGCAGAGAATAAGTGGTGGCCCTTCCGCTGAAGGTGCCACCCCAACTCCCCCAGCACCTAGCCGGCCAACCGGCCGTGCCGAAAATCTTGTAACTTTTGCAGCTATGTATACCTGTAGTGAGTGCCACCGCAGCTTTACAACCAAGAACGGTCTCGGGGTCCATCGCCGCCGCCAACATCTTGCGGCCGCCAACGCGGAGATCGTCACGGAGAGGCATCGCGCGAGGTGGACGGAGGAAGAAGTCCTGTCGCTCGCCAAGGCAGAGGCCGAACTGTTCCTCGAGAGGGACGCCCGGTTCTTCTTTGTAAATCAAGAGCTCATCAGGATGTTCCCCGACCGAACGCTTGAGGCAATCAAGTGCCGACGGCGGCAAGCTGCCCACAAGCAGCTTGTCCGCCAATTCATGGAGGCGCTTGAGATCGGTCGGGGGGAAGAGCCGGCGTCCCGCCGGGGAGCGGCGAGCCCGCTGCCTGACGCGGGCGAGGCCGCTGCGCCGCC
>NW_026047399.1:742500-747500 GCF_023864345.2 Schistocerca serialis cubense
GAAAATACGGCGAAACCACATGCAATACCTCCATCTATGCGAATCCGACAACACTACGTCCGCCATGTCGAGCGCACCACAAAACACAGCGCCATCTGTAGGTCTCCCGCGGCATGACGTCCTGCAACGACGATACCGCCATCTATGAGACGCCAAGCCGACCAAGACATCGATGGGCCCACAGTGCCCATCTTTCGACCCCACCCACAAAGCCTGCGTCCTCTGTCGACCACAGCACCCCAACGCCAGCGCCTCTGCCGCACGAAATCGTGGACCGGCAATCACTCCACCTGCGCCCCACTCCAACCGCCCAACTCGCAACTCCAGCGGATGAACGGCGGACTTTTCCCGCAGTCGCAATGTGCAATCCACCCCTATAACATGCGTTTCATGAAGAGGTACGTCCAATATGCGACATTCCCGCTGTCCCTATACATGAGCTGCGAGCTGTACCAGTTACGAGCTAGAGACGCGATCGCGTTGCTCTCTGTACGAATGCCGATGCTGAGCGGTCAGCTAGGAGGCGCTCCATCCATGTCGGTACCGGTGAGCGTTGCACCCGCAGTCGCAAAAACGTACGGCAAGTATATTACTCGGAAGAGTCAATGACAGTCCACGCCCCCCTGCGTGGGAAGAGTCTTTCTAGGCCATGACCCACCGGAAGGGCGCAGCGTCCCCCACCCCAGACATGTGACGTCACACCATCGGTATTGACGACTAGACTGATTCCTTATAATCATTTGCCATACACCGGTGGAAGCTGCCGAGACGAGTAACTACATAGCGGGCTCGCCGTGTCACTAATGTACAGAGATACAACAGTTTCGACTGGAACCGGATTAAACGTATACACGGCGCTGATTAGTAATAGATAGAGCCATCAGAATACAGATAATGTATACAACTGTCCGTATATATGCTGAAAGACTCTGCTCACAATCACAACCACACGTCAGCCACACACCCTTATCACGCACTACTCTCTCCCTGTAACACGCACACAGACAATATGTAAGCACCAGCATGGAACAACACCCAGTGCATCCTCTCCGCCACATTAGACAATCCACACTGTCATAACCAGACTGGGAGGTCCACTCAGAAAACAGAATATCCCACCCACCCGACAACCACCATTGCTCAGCCAAGCCACCAACACCCACACATGTCCTACACAGGGGTGCACCCAACATCACAATACTGCCTCCTCTCACAGCACACAAACAATGGCAGGAATGAAAGACACAGGTCTGCCACAAGCATGGAATGAGAGCGCCGCCTGTCATGAGCCAAAGGTGCATCCTGACGTGGCAAATCAGATGATGCCGCAGGCATCCACTTACTATAATCACAATCAACAAACCGGCCGCCCCGCCCCCCCATTAAACCTTTCCTTACAACAATGTGTACCTTAACCTAACCTATGTCGTACCTTAACCTAACCTATGTCGTACCTTAACCTAACCTATGTCGTACCTTAACCTAACCTATGTCGTACCTTAACCTAACGTATGTCGTACCTTAACCTAACGTATGTCGTACCTTAACCTAACCTATGTCGTACCTTAACCTAACCTATGTCGTACCTTAACCTAACCTATGTCGTACCTTAACCTAACCTATGTCGTACCTTAACCTAACCTATGTCGTACCTTAACCTAACCTATGTCGTACCTTAACCTAACCTATGTCGTACCTTAACCTAACCTATGTCGTACCTTAACCTAACCTATGTCGTACCTTAACCTAACCTATGTCGTACCTTAACCTAACCTATGTCGTACCTTAACCTAACCTATGTCGTACCTTAACCTAACCTATGTCGTACCTTAACCTAACCTATGTCGTACCTTAACCTAACCTATGTCGTACCTTAACCTAACCTATGTCGTACCTTAACCTAACCTGTATTGCGCCTTAACCTAACCTGTATTGCGCCTTAACCTAACCTGTATTGCGCCTTAACCTAACCTGTATTGCGCCTTAACCTAACCTGTATTGCGCCTTAACCTAACCTGTATTGCGCCTTAACCTAACCTGTATTGCGCCTTAACCTAACCTGTATTGCGCCTTAACCTAACCTGTATTGCGCCTTAACCTAACCTGTATTGCGCCTTAACCTAACCTGTATTGCGCCTTAACCTAACCTGTATTGCGCCTTAACCTAACCTGTATTGCGCCTTAACCTAACCTGTATTGCGCCTTAACCTAACCTGTATTGCGCCTTAACCTAACCTGTATTGCGCCTTAACCTAACCTGTATTGCGCCTTAACCTAACCTGTATTGCGCCTTAACCTAACCTGTATTGCGCCTTAACCTAACCTGTATTGCGCCTTAACCTAACCTGTATTGCGCCTTAACCTAACCTGTATTGCGCCTTAACCTAACCTGTATTGCGCCTTAACCTAACCTGTATTGCGCCTTAATGTAACCTATATTGCGCCTTAACGTAACCTATATTGCGCCTTAACGTAACCTATATTGCGCCTTAACGTAACCTATATTGCGCCTTAACGTAACCTATATTGCGCCTTAACGTAACCTATATTGCGCCTTAACGTAACCTATATTGCGCCGTAACGTAACCTATATTGCGCCGTAACGTAACCTATATTGCGCCTTAACGTAACCTATATTGCGCCTTAACGTAACCCACGTTGCGCCGTAACGTAACCCACGTTGTGCCGTAACCCGACACACGTTGGGCCTTAACCCGACACACGTTGGGCCTTAACCCGACACACGTTGGGCCTTAACCCGACACACGTTGGGCCTTAACCCGACACACGTTGGGCCTTAACCCGACACACGTTGGGCCTTAACCCGACACACGTTGGGCCTTAACCCGACACACGTTGGGCCTTAACCCGACACACGTTGGGCCTTAACCCGACACACGTTGGGCCTTAACCCGACACACGTTGGGCCTTAACCCGACACACGTTGGGCCTTAACCCGACACACGTTGGGCCTTAACCCGACACACGTTGGGCCTTAACCCGACACTCGTTGGGCCTTAACCCGACACACGTTGGGCCTTAACCCGACACACGTTGGGCCTTAACCCGACACACGTTGGGCCTTAACCCGACACACGTTGGGCCTTAACCCGACACACGTTGGGCCTTAACCCGACACACGTTGGGCCTTAACCCGACACACGTTGGGCCTTAACCCGACACACGTTGGGCCTTAACCCGACACACGTTGGGCCTTAACCCGACACACGTTGGGCCTTAACCCGACACACGTTGGGCCTTAACCCGACACGCGTTGGGCCTTAACCCGACACACGTTGGGCCTTAACCCGACACACGTTGGGCCTTAACCCAACACACGTTGGGCCTTAACCTGCTCTGTAATTGTCATACGACGCGTTAAATTAGTGTAGTGTTGCCTAACTGCAACCCCCGCAATATAGTTTGCTACTCGCACTGCCCGGTCCCCAGTGTATCGCTTCATGTTAAACACCTTGCAGCTATACACTAATGTGGATGGCAGCAGGACGTACATGCTCAATGCCCTTTGCAGTTGTTCATTGGCATTTGCAGTTGTTCATTGGCATTTGCAGTTGTTCATTGGCATTCGCATGGCGAAGCACTTAGCCTACGCTGTGGTACGGCCTGTGTCAACTGTCCGCTGATGTTGTATGTCCAAATCACACACTGTACTGCACATTGGTCCTCATGTACTGAATGATACATCGTGGTACATGTGACAGTACAACGACTGCGCCAACAACGGCGAACCATGCGGTCCAAATGTTGTGCACTCAGCTACGTGTCGTCGCCCTATAAGAGCTGGATTGCAGTGTGGTATGCCCTGGATGGCGATCAGCATGAGCCGTCTGTTGATGTAGTGGCGCGTGTTGTCAGACGTAGTCGTCTCTTCTCACACACCGTGATAGCATGGTGCACTGCGTTCCACATCTGCGACATGCGACAGTGGCCGGTTGACAGTCGTTCGCGCAATGGACATCGCATACGTACGGGGGCCACCTTCCACGTGTTCGCGAAGCGTGCACATGTTGTTGCGTGTATGTGGGCAGACATAGTGTGTCGTGACACCTGACACAGGCATGCAACAATCGTTGAATTTGCAAATGGCGATGGACGCCTACGTTTGCTGGTGACGTTACGCAAATGAACAACTGGTAAACCGTTGTGGTGCGGTTGTTCTCGCTAGAGGTGAATCAGTGATGGCGACGATCGGTTGAGCTACCAACCGGTTGTTCCAGCGATACCCACCATGCCCACGAACGTGAATGGCATCTGGGTGTGAAGCGATACGCGGCGGTGGCTGGGTGGGACCGTCCCCGGCCGGTGAGGGGGGGCCTCCCGGCGTGCTGGCCGCGCGGTGCGTGGGCGCACGCGCTACAGCCGGCTGGTGGGGGCGGCCAGTGGCAGGCGCGCCGGCCGACGGAGGCGGCAGGCGGCGCAGCTGCGCGCCGGCGCACCCTGCACGCGGCGCCGTGCGGCCAAAGTAGGTCCTCGCGGGCCCGGTGCGAAGCGCGGTGGACATCTGCAGTGTGCTGGTCCGATTGAGGACTGTGTGCGCTGAGGATGCGCCGCCGCCCGGCGCTCGGCGCCGCGACGCCGTCTGCTGCTCGGTCGCCTCTGCGGTTCTCGCAGGTGGTTTGTATCGCAGCTGTGCGGACGTGTTGGCGCGTGCGCTGTGCTGGGAGAGTTCGCTTCGGCACCCAAGTGGGGCTTTTGTCCTTCTGTGGCGCTGGCGTTGGAGCTGCCGGTCACCGTAGGTGGCGCGTGTTGTCTCCCGCCGGCAATGCCACGACAGCACGCTCCCGGGCCTCTGTCGGCAGCGGCAAGCTCAGTTGGGAGCACGGGTGGTCGCACCTAAAGCGTCTACTCGCCAAACTCCGGGCGATTGCGCCTCTCTCGAACCCGACCAAGTACTTAGGACGGCGCTGCGCGCCGCCGGGACCTGAGAGGGTTTCGAGGTGTATGGTGCAGGGGAGCTCAGCCTCCTCCTGTTTGCAGAA
>NW_026047399.1:752500-755000 GCF_023864345.2 Schistocerca serialis cubense
AATGTAGGTAAGGGAAGTCGGCAAATTGGATCCGTAACTTCGGGATAAGGATTGGCTCTGAGGATCGGGGCGTGTCGGGCTTGGTCGGGAAGTGGGTCAGCGCTAACGTGCCGGGCCTGGGCGAGGTGAGTGCCGTAGGGGTGCCGGTAAGTGCGGGCGTTTAGCGCGGGCGTGGTCTGCTCTCGCCGTTGGTTGGCCTCGTGCTGGCCGGCGGTGCAGGATGCGCGCGCCTGCGCGGCGTTCGCGCCCCGGCGCTTCAACCTGCGTGCAGGATCCGAGCTCGGTCCCGTGCCTTGGCCTCCCACGGATCTTCCTTGCTGCGAGGCCGCGTCCGCCTTAGCGTGCTCCTCCGGGGGCGCGCGGGTGCGCGGATTCTCTTCGGCCGCCATTCAACGATCAACTCAGAACTGGCACGGACTGGGGGAATCCGACTGTCTAATTAAAACAAAGCATTGCGATGGCCCTAGCGGGTGTTGACGCAATGTGATTTCTGCCCAGTGCTCTGAATGTCAACGTGAAGAAATTCAAGCAAGCGCGGGTAAACGGCGGGAGTAACTATGACTCTCTTACCAAGAACGGTCTCGGGGTCCATCGCCGCCGCCAACATCTTGCGGCCGCCAACGCGGAGATCGTCACGGAGAGGCATCGCGCGAGGTGGACGGAGGAAGAAGTCCTGTCGCTCGCCAAGGCGGAGGCCGAACTGTTCCTTGAGAGGGACGCCCGGTTCTTCTTCGTCAATCAAGAACTCATCAGGATGTTCCCCGACCGAACGCTCGAGGCAATCAAGTGCCGACGGCGGCAAGCTGCCCACAAGCAGCTTGTCCGCCAATTCATGGAGGCGCTTGAGATCGGTCGGGGGGAAGAGCCGGCGTCCCGCCGGGGAGCAGCGAGCCCGCTGCCTGACGCGGGCGAGGCCGCTGCGCCGCCCGTCGACGCAGCCGAGGACTTCGCGGCCGACACCACCGGGCCGCCGCCGGAGGGGCCGACCGACGCCGCCATCTGGGAGCATCTGGCGGGGCTACCCGCTTCCGCCCAGCGTTTCTCTGCCCTGGATCGTGTCATAGGTCTGGGGCGGGGCACGCCGCCCGATGTCATCCTGGGCATGCTCCCGGATGCCCTTGCGTCGGTCGGGTCCAGAGGGGAGAGATCGATCACCAGGACACAGCGGCCGCGCCAACCATCTAAGCGGCCGCCTGCCGCGCCGCCGACGCAGAAGCGCAAGCGGCGCCGCTGGGAGTACGCGAGAACGCAGGATGCCTTCCGACGGTCGCGTGCACGTTGCGTGCGCGGCCTCTTGGATGGCACCCTGCTCCAGCCGCCACCTGCCATCCCTGGTCTGCTGGACTTCTGGGCGGACCTCTTCACCAAGAAGCCCATCTCCACCGCGGGCTTCATTCGTGACCGCCTCCTCCCGCACTCAGAGCCTGTCGCTCTCGAGTGCATATGGGGGCCGGTCACACATGAGGAGGTCGCCGCCGCGTTGCCGCCCAGGGGATCAGCGGCCGGGCCGGACGGCCTTACCCCAGCGGAGTTGCGGCGCCTGCCGCACGAAGTCCTGGTGAAAGTGATGAATCTCTTCCTTCTGGCCCGCGCCCTTCCGGAACGCCTGCTTCGCGCGCGGACGTCCCTTCTCCCGAAAACGGCTGCACCAACATCCCCCGCTGACTTTCGCCCCATTACGGTCTGCTCGGTGTTGGCGCGGACCTTTCACAAGGTTCTCGCGTCACGCCTGATGCGCGCATGTGCTGTGGACGAACGTCAGCGGGCATTCATCCCTCGGGATGGGATGTTGGAAAATACCTTCATCTTGGACACTGCTCTCACCGACGCAGTTCGCTCCTGCCGCTCTGTCTTTGTGGCATCGATCGACGTATCTAAGGCATTCGATTCGGTAGATCATGCTGCCCTTCGCCCCGTGCTGAAGGCGCATGGCCTGCCGGATTGCTTTGTCGAGTATGTCGAGCGGTGCTACGAGGGCAGCACGACAGTGATAGCGGACGGCGCCGGCGTGGGCGTGTCTGTGCAGCCAGCACGGGGCGTTCGCCAGGGCGATCCCCTCTCCCCCCTCCTGTTCAACTTTGCGGTGGACTACGTTTTAGGCCAACTGCCCTCCCACATCGGAGCTCGGATCCTCGGTCGCAGAGTCAACGCTGCGGCCTTTGCAGATGACGTCTTGCTGTTTGCAGCGACCCCGAGGGGCTTGCAGTCCCTCATCGACGCAGCTACCGCAGCCCTCGCCCACCTGGGGCTGCAGATCAACGCCCGGAAGTGTTTCACCCTCGCCTTAGTCGCGTCAGGGCGCGAGAAGAAGGTGAAGGTGGACAGCAATGTCACCTTCACAGCAGGCAATACCACCATGCCTGCCCTGCGTGTGGGTGAAACCTTCCGGTACCTGGGGCTGCAATTTTCCACGGCGGGTCGCTGTGTCTTCAATCCACGTAGCCACCTGGTGGAGCAGCTTGACGTCATCTCCCGAGCTCCGCTGAAGCCGCAACAGCGC